>NC_069500.1:500666859-500966859 GCF_027579735.1 Bombina bombina
TTTTTCTTCCTAGGGTGTATATATAAAATTTAAGCTATAATTGCCCCTAGTCTATACATTAGACACTTGCATTATTCCCTCAATGTATATTTAGGTTTATATCCAGCTAGTCATATATATTTATTGTTATATTATATGATATTGGAGGGTATTCAATTGATAATATGCAAATGTCCTCATTTAGACCACAATGAAGTTCTTATTTATATGCTGTGTCTTATATTCTCTCTAATATGTCCTTATGCACAAGTTGTATATAAGCCTTGCATATATATATTGATGGGTTTATCTCTAATAATACCACTCAGAAATTATTCACATTGATTTATCATAATATTGTCCATTCCATTTAATGTACCTACCCGTATGTCACTGAATTCTCTTTTTAACCGTTACTGTTTAGATTTTACTCTATGTCAGATATCACTATCATATATATATTTGTAGGGAATGTAGTAATACATTTATGTATGTAAATAACTATACCTTTCTTATTATTATAATCAATATCTGGACAAAGTGTACATAGAGTGAATAAATGTTAAATAGGGTTGTTCACACACCTACACTGTTTGCTCACAGGATTGGATAAACATCCACCAATGAGCTCTGAGTATTGCTCTTAAACACTCTGAACACAGGTGTACTTGTTATCTACGACTACTGCCATGAGCCGAAACATGTCAGCATAATTTGTACTCCTCACAAGTGTGCTTGTTTTATTTGGACCTATACATATACATGCACTAACAATTGTATGATAATATGATAATGTGGAAAACATATTTTTTCATTATATCCTATATGTGCATAATAAATAAATGGAAAATAAAAGCGATCATAAGTAGACAATCAATTATGGATAACAATATAGCCACGCTGCACATCTGTTCATACTGAAAATGTGTGAAAACATTGTTCATATATAGCCAGTGGTAGCACATATGTTCCCTTAAAAGGAAGAGTAATAATATTTAGTTTAAAAAATCACCTACAAGCTCACGTTTTAGGTAATAATATTGGCTAATTACATTTCTCAAATGAAGTATAAATCCTTAATGAGTATGTTTAAGAATATCAAAATTCAAAAAATTTGGAAAATTTTTTTTTCATTATGAAAACATTAGAACATAAAGTTATCAGAGTATTGGACACATAGGAGCAACACGGAAGTCTACTGGAACATAAAACTTGCATTTCCAATGATTAAATATATAAAATTCCAAATTAAAACTATATGGAATTTGTGTATTTAGTTTCATAATCCAATATACCTGTCTTGCTGACAATTGGTCTTTATTGCCTCCCCTAGGGGGCAATTGTATTGTTTCTATAGCTCGCCATTTGAAAGATTTAATATCCTTGTTGTGTACCTCTAAAAAGTGTGTTGAAAGGGCCGAACATGTTTTGTCATATTTGATCTCAGACCACTGCAACTATGCATGCTCAAACAGTGGAATGGGGATTATGCAGATTTATCTCTTCAGATAAATCTGGATCAAGAGACCAGAGACTCTCTTCTTTGGTGGTTGTCACAGGATCATCTGTCCCAGGGAATGTGTTTCCGCAGGCCAGCATGGGTCATAGTGACGACGGACGCCAGCCTATTGGGCTGGGGTGCAGTCTGGAATTCCCTGAAAGCACAGGGTTTGTGGACTCAGGAGGAGGCTCTCCTCCCGATAAATATTCTAGAACTGAGAGCGATATTCACCACACTTCAGGCATGGCCTCAGCTGGCTTCGGCCAGAATCATAAGATTCCAGTCGGACAATATCACGACTGTAGCATATATCAATCATCAGGAGGGAACAAAGAGTTCTCTAGCGATGATAGAGGTTACCAAAATAATTCAATGGGTAGAGACTCACTCTTGCCATCTATCAGCAATCTATATCCCAGGAGTGGAGAACTGGGAAGCAGATTTTCTAAGTCGTCAGACTTTTCATCCGGGGAAGTGGGAACTCCATCCGGAGGTGTTTGCACAATTGATTCAGCAATGGGGCACACCAGAATTGGATCTGATGGTGTCTCGTCAGAATGCCAAACTTCCTTGTTACTGGTCCAGGTCAAGGGATCAGGCAGTACCGATAGATGCTCTAGCAGTACAGTGGTCGTTCAACCTAGCTTATGTGTATCCACCATTTCCTCTCCTTCCTCGTTTGATTGCCAGAATCAAACAGGAGAGATCTTCAGTGATTTTGATAGCACCTGCGTGGCCACGCAGGACTTGGTATGCAGACCTGGTGGACATGTCATCTCTTCCACCATGGACTCTGCCATTGAGACAGGACCTTCTGATTCAAGGTCCGTTCCAGCATCCAAATCTAGTTTCTCTGCGGCTGACTGCTTGGAGATTGAACGCTTGATTTTATCCAAGCGGGGTTTCTCTGAGTCGGTCATAGATACCTTGATTCAGGCTCGAAAGCCTGTGATTGGGAACATTTATCATAAGATATGACGTAAATATCTTTATTGGTGCGAATCCAAAGGCTACTCATGGAGTAAGATCAGGATTCCTAGGATTTTGGCCTTTCTCCAAAAAGGATTGGAGAAGGGGCTATCAGCTAGTTCCTTAAAGGGACAGATATCTGCTTTATCAATTCTACTGCACAAGCGCCTGGTAGATGTTCCAGATGTTCAGTCGTTCTGTCAGGATTTAGTTAGAATCAAGCCTGTGTTTAAACCTGTTGCTCCATCATGAAGTCTGAATTTAGTTCTTAAAGTTCTTCAAGGGGTTCCGTTTGAACCTATTCATTCCATAGATATTAAGCTTCTATCTTGGAAAGTTCTGTTTTTAGTTGCTATCTCTTCGGCTCAAAGAGTTTCTGAACTATCTGCGTTGCAATGCGACTCGCCTTATCTTGTTTTCCATGCTGATAAGGTGGTTTTGCGTACCAAACCTGGATTCCTTCCTAAGGTTGTTACTAATAGGAATATCAATCAGGAAATTGTTGTTCCTTCTCTGTGTCCTAATACTTCCTCTAAGAAGGAGCGTCTATTGCAAAACTTGGACGTGGTTCGTGCTTTGAAGTTTTACTTGCAAGCAACCAATGATTTCCGTCAAACATCTTCTTTGTTTGTTGTCTATTCTGGGAAACGTAGAGGTCAAAAAGCTACGGCTACCTCTCTTTCTTTTTGGTTGAAAAGCATCATCCGTCTGGTATACGAGACTGCTAGACAGCAGCCTCCTGAAAGGATTACAGCTCACTATACTAGAGCGGTGGCTTCCACATGGGCTTTTAAAAATGATGCTTCTGTTGAACAGATTTGTAAGGCTGCTACTTGGTCTTCGCTTCATACCTTTTCAAAATTTTACAAATTTGATACTTTTGCTTCTTTGGAGGCTATTTTTGGGAGAAAAGTTCTTCAAGCAGTGGTGCCTTCTGTTTAACCATCTGTCTTGTCCCTCCCGTTCATCCATGTCCTGTAGCTTAGGTATTGTATCTCACAAGTAAAGGATGAATCCGTGGACTCATCGTACTTTATAGAAGAAAAGTAAATTTATGCTTACCTGATAAATTAATTTTTTCTATAGTACGATGAGTCCACTGCCCGCCATGTCATTTTAAGACAGATTATATTTTTTTATTTTAAACTTCAGTCACCTCTTCACCTTTTAGTTTCTCCTTTTTCTTCCTATACCTTCATTCGAATGACTGGGGGTGGAGCTAAGAGAGGAGCTATATAGACAGCTCTGCTGTGGTGCTCTTTGCCACTTCCTGTTAGCAGGATGATAATATCCCACAAGTAAAGGATGAATCCGTGGACTCGTCGTACCATAGAAGAAATTGATTTATCAGGTAAGCATAAATTTACTTTTTTATTACTATTATTATTAGCATTTATTTGTAGAGTGCCAACAGATCCCACTACAATTTTATTATGGCACAAAATCCTCCTGGTGAATTTGGAACTTAAGTACATTATTCAGTGTATGCCTAGCTCTGTGTCCTATCAGCAGATCATAATGTTGTATGACCTTCTTAAAAGCACCAAATTCTGCTGATGGAAGAACTAGAAATTACTCACACTCTTAGCTTTCCCAAGGTTGGCACTTTCAAAAAAAGTAACATTTTTACCAAATGTAGCCAACCAAAAATAAGTTTGCAAATAAAACTGAATTAGTTTACATACTTCACTGAGCCCTGAAGTTTTTTGTTTTGTTTGTTTTTTACTTCTGAGTAAAGTAAAGGGAATATTAGGGTAAAACACATAATACATATCATAGATCACATAATTTGGACTACTTCATTTTGTTTTTACTATTCTTATGTTTGGGCTACACATGGGCTACACATGTGACACAGGTGGCACAGAGTTAATTATGTATGTGCCAATGTCAAGAATTCTACTAGTTTAATGTCTCATTTATAGACCCAATAATATTATAAAACAGAATATTTATGTAAGCTAAATTAAAGGGACACTAAACACAAGGCCAAATTATCAAAAATTGACCAGCATAGAGAGACATTGGGGACTATTTATCAAAGGTCTTGCGGACCTGATCCGGCAGTGTGGATCAAGTCCGCAAGACCTCACTGAATGCGGAGAGCAATATGCTCTCTGCATTTAACATTGCACCAGCAGCTCATAAGAGCTGCTGGTGCAACGCCGCCCCCTGCTGACTCACGGTCAATCGGCCGCCAGTACGGAGGTGTCAATCAACCCGATCGTACTCGATCAGGTTGATTTCCGGCGATTCCTGTCCGCCTCATCAGAGCAGGCGGACAGGGTTATGGAGCAGCGGTCTTTAGACCGCTGCTTCATAACTGGTGTTTCTGGTAAGTCTGAAGACTCACCAGAAACACGGGCCCACAAGCTCCATTCGGAGCTTGATAAATGGGCCCCATTATGTAAAATCTCTGGGGGTTTTGCAATGTATGGGTCTTCCAAAACCCTACATTGTGAAACAAACAACCCCCAAAATAAAATTTGCCTTTCAGAAATTATTTTAATAATCTCACAAGACCAAACAACATTGAATCAGTAAAGGAACAGTCTTGTCAAAATTAAATCATTTCATCATTCAGATAGGGCATGCAATCTTAAACAACTTTCCAATTCACTTTTATCATCAAATTTGTTTTTTTTTACAGTTTTTCACATCTATAGGGTGCTATTTAAGTGTGTCATATAGATAAACATTGTGCTCACACCTGCAGTGTTACTTATGAGAGAGAGCACTGATTGGCTAAAATGCATCTCTGTCAAAAGAACTCAAATAAGGGGGCAGCCTGCTGAGGATTAGATATAAAGTTATCACAGAGGTTAAAAGTATATTAATAAAACTGTGTTGTTTATGTAAATCTGGGGAATGGGTAATAAAAGGGATTATCTATCTTTATAAACAATAACAATTCTGGAGTTGACTGTCCTTTTAAGACATTTCTGGGGTCTTGTTATAGAAAAGCATAACAGCCAAATGGAAACATTTTGAAAACAATATAACACTTTGCTTGCTGAAATTGTAATAACCAAACGATACCCATCACTAGCCGATTTAAAGGATCCAATCTGGATTTTTTACAGGAGTGGGCTAGGCTAGACATTATGTTAGATTTCTGCCAGTAAGGGCAGAGAGACAGCAGGCTTAGGTTTGTGAAATCTGCAGTGTGCACTTCCATTCCTATGAACTAAAAAACAACTATCATACACCTAGATTACAAGTTTTGTGTTTTAACACTGAAAAAATTGTAATTTCAGCGTTAAAACAGCAATGCAGCCATTATAAGTCTTGTCGGTATAGCTGTATCGCAAACCTTTTAGCCTGTAACGCAACGTCAGTCCCACACACGTAAAAATTATGCTTTTTTCATGGGACTTCCATAGCGCAGCCATTACAATTTTTGAGAGGAGGCTAAAAAGCTTGCGTTTGAGCCTATACCAACACGATCCGTTTCGCAATCTGAGAGCAGTAGCTATGAGTTTTATGCTACAAAACTGTTACATAAAACTCATAACTAAACTATCACAAAGTACACTAAACACCCATAAACTACCTAGTAACCCATAAACAGAGGCCCTCCTGCATCGCAAACACTATATTAAAGTTCTTAACCCCTAATTTCCCGCTCTCGACATCGCCGCCACTAATACAATTTATTAATTCCTATTCCACCGCCCCCCGACATCGCTGCCACTATACTAAAGTTATTAACCCCTATTCCCCTGCACCCCAACATTGCCTCCACAACGAAATATACTAAATTAAACTATTAACCCCTAAACCGAAAGCCCCCCACATCGCAATAAACTAAATTAACTAGTAACTGGTATGCAGATCTAGTGGAAATGTCGTCTCTTCCTCCATAGAGACTCCCTCTGAGGAAGGACCTTCTACTTCAGGGGTCCTTTCTTCATCCAAATCATGTTTCTCTGAAGCTGACTGCTTGGAGATTCAACGCTTGATTTTAGCTAAGCGTGGGTTTTCCGAGTCGGTCATTGAGACCATGATTCAGGCTAGTAAACCTGCCACTAGAAAGATTTACCATAAGATATGGCATAAATATCTTTACTGGTGTGAGTCTAAGGGATATTCCTGGAGCAGGGTCAGGATTCCAAGAATGTTGTCATTTCTCCATGAAGGCCTGGAGAAGGGTTTGTCTGTAAGTACCCTGAAGGGTCAGATCTCTGCTCTATCACAAGTGTCTGTCGGACGTGCCAGATGCGCAATCCTTTTGTCAGGCCTTGGTCAGAATCAGGCCTGTGTTTAAATCTGTTGCTCCACCTTGGAGCCTTAACCTTGTTCTTAGAGATTTGCAACACGTTACGTTTGAGCCAATGCATTTTATAGATATTAAGTTATCTTGGAAGGTTTTGTTTCTTACCGCTATTTCTTCTGCTCAGAGGGTTTCGGAAGTCTCAGCTTTGCAGTGTGACTCTCCTTATCTCATATTTCATGCAGATAAGGCAGTTCTTTGTACCAAGTTTGGTTTTCTTCCTAAGGTTGTTTCGGACAGAAATATTAATCAGGAAATTGTTGTTCTTTCTTTTTCTCTGTCCTAATCCTTCTTCTCATAAGGAACGTTTGTTACACAACCTGGATGTTGTGCGGGCTCTTAAATTTTATTTGCAGGGGACTAAGGATTTTCACAAGTGTTCAGCTTTGTGTGTTTTTCTGGGAAACACCAGGGTCAGAAAGCTACTGCCACTTCTCTTTCTCTTTGGTTGAGAAATATTATTTGTTTGGCAAATGAGACTGCTGGACAGCAGATGCATGAGAGAATCACAGCTTATTCCACTAGGGCTGTTTCTTTTTCTTCAAGAATGAGGCCTCTGTAGAACAGATTTGCAAGGCTGCAAATTTGTCTTCTTTCAAAATGTTATAAATTTAATACTTTTGCCTCAGCTGAGGCTTCTTTTGGGGGAAAGGTGCTTCAAGCGGTGATGCCTTCTGTTTTTGTTACCTGTCTTGTCCCTCCCTAATCATCGGTGCCCTCTTGCTTGGGTATTGATTCCCAACAGTAATTGATGATTCCGTTGACTCACTGTGTCTTAAGAGCTAAATTTATGCTTAGCTGATAAATGTATTTATTTATAGACACGGTGAGTCCACAGCCCACCCTTATTTTTAAGACAGTTTTTTTAAATAAACCTCAGGCACCTCTACACCTTGTGTTATTTCCTTTCTCTCCTTTTCCTTCAGTCAAATTACTGGGGATTGTGTTAAGGGAAGTGATACTTAACAGCTTTGCTGTGGTGCTCTTTGCCTCCTCCTGCTGGCCAGGAGTGATATTCCCAACAGTAATTGATGATTCCGTGGACTCAGCGTGTCTCAAAATAAATACATTTATCAGGTAAGCATAAATTTTCTTTTTTAATGTTTTGTATCAAATAAATAATTAATGTACATAGGAATTTGCATGTGCACTATCCCGACAGTTGTCATATTAAGATACGTATGTATTTATTTGCTATAAAATATTAATACATATTAATAATGATTACAAATTATTAATTTTTTAACACACTCATATTTAAAATTTGCATAGCATACTGAGGCCTAGATTTAGAGTTTGGCGGTAGCCGTCAAAACCAGCGTTAGAGGCTCCTAACGCTGGTTTTTACCGCCCGCTGGTATTTGGAGTCAGTCAGGACAGGGTCTAACGCTCACTTTGCAGCCGTGACTTTTTCATACCGCAGATCCCCATACGCCATTTGCGTATCCTATCTTTTCAATGGGATCTTTCTAACGCCGGTATTTAGAGTCTTGGCTGAAGTGAGCGTTAGAAATGTAACAACAAAACTCCAGCCACAGAAAAAGGTCAGGAGTTAAGAGCTTTCTGGGCTAACGCCGGTTTTTAAAGCTCTTAACTACTGTGCTCTAAAGTACACTAACACCCATAAACTACCTATGTACCCCTAAACCCAGGTCCCCCCACATCGCCGCCACTCTATTAAAATGTTTTAACCCCTAATCTGCCGACCGCACACCGCTGCCACCTACGTTATCCCTATGAACCCCTAATCTTCTGCCCCTAACACTGCCGACCCCTATATTATATTTATTAACCCCTAATATGCCGCCCCCATCGTCACCTCCACCTAACTACACTTATTAACCCCTAATCTGCCGACCGGACCGCACTGCTACTATAATAAATGTATTAACCCCTAATCCGCCTCACTCCCGCCTCAATAACCCTATAATAAATAGTATTAACCCCTAATCTGCTCTCCCTATCATTGCAGACACCTAACTTCAAGTATTAACTCCTAATCTGCCGACCGGAGCTCACCGCTACTCTAATAAATTTTTTAACCCCTAAAGCTAATTCTAACCCTAACCCTAACACCCCCCTAAGTTAAATATAATTTTATTCTAACGAAATAAATTAACTCTTATTAAATAAATTATTCCTATTTAAAGCTAAATACTTACCTGTAAAATAAACCCTAATATAGCTACAATATATATAAATAATAAATATATTGTAGCTATTTTAGGATTAATATTTATTTTACAGGCAACTTTGTATTTATTTTAACCAGGTACAATAGCTATTAAATAGTTAATAACTATTTAATAGTTACCTAGTTAAAATAATTACAAAATGACCTGTAAAATAAATCCTAACCTAAGTTACAATTAAATCTAACACTACACTATCAATAAATTAATTAAATAAACTACCTACAATTACAGGGAGTGCAGAATTATTAGGCAAGTTGTATTTTTGAGGATTAATTTTATTATTGAACAACAACCATGTTCTCAATGAACCCAAAAAACTCATTAATATCAAAGCTTTTGGAAGTAGTTTTTAGTTTGTTTTTAGTTATAGCTATTTTAGGGGGATATCTGTGTGTGCAGGTGACTATTACTGTGCATAATTATTAGGCAACTTAGCAAAAAACAAATATATACCCATTCCAATTATTTATTTTTACCAGTGAAACCAATATAACATCTCAACATTCACAAATATACATTTCTGACATTCAAAAACAAAACAAAAACAAATCAGTGACCAATATAGCCACCTTTCTTTGCAAGGACACTCAAAAGCCTGCCATCCATGGATTCTGTCAGTGTTTTGATCTGTTCACCATCAACATTGCGTGCAGCAGCAACCACAGCCTCCCAGACACTGTTCAGAGAGGTGTACTGTTTTCCCTCCTTGTAAATCTCACATTTGATGATGGACCACAGGTTCTCAATGGGGTTCAGATCAGGTGAACAAGGAGGCCATGTCATTAGATTTTCTTCTTTTATACCCTTTCTTGCCAGCCACGCTGTGGAGTACTTGGACGCGTGTAATGGAGCATTGTCCTGCATGAAAATCATGTTTTTCTTGAAGAATGCAGACTTCTTCCTGTACCACTGCTTGAAGAAGGTGTCTTCCAGAAACTGGCAGTAGGACTGGGAGTTGAGCTTGACTCCATCCTCAACCCGAAAAGGCCCCACAAGCTCATCTTTGATGATACCAGCCCAAACCAGTACTCCACCTCCACCTTGCTGGCGTCTGAGTCAGACTGGAGCTCTCTGCCCTTTACCAATCCAGCCACGGGCCCATCCATCTGGCCCATCAAGACTCACTCTCATTTCATCAGTCCATAAAACCTCTTGAGATTGAGTTCGCATTCTATTGGCTGATCGGAACAGCCAATGGAATGCAATCTCAATCTGATTGGCTGATCGGATCAGACAATCGGATTGAACTTGAATCTGATTGGCTGATTCCATCAGCCAATCAGAATTTTCCTACCTTAATTCCGATTGGCTGATAGAATCCTATCAGCCAATCGGAATTCGACGGACGCCATCTTGGATGATGTCATTTAAAGGAACCGTCATTAGGCGAGTAGGCATCGATAGAAGAGGATGGATCCGCGTTGGCTGGAAGATGATGGCTCCGGAAGAAAGAAGATGAAGATGCCGCTTCATAGAAGACTTCATCCCGATGATGGACTTCTTCAGCGCCCGCTTGGATCAAGACTTCAGCCCGATGATGGATTTCTTCAGCCGCCACTTGGATCCAGACTTCAGCCCGAGGAAGGACGTCACTCTTCAGCCCCCGCTTGGGCTTGGATGAAGATTTCGGAGGCTTTTCTGGACAGATCGGGACCCGGTGTGGTGAAGACAAGGTAGGGAGATCTTCAGGGGCTTAGTGTTAGGTTTATTTAAGGGGGCTTTGGGTTAGATTAGGGGTATGTGGGTGATGGGTTGTAATGTTGGGGGGGGGGTATTGTATGTTTTTTTTACAGGCAAAAGAGCTGAATTCTTTGGGGCATGCCCCGCAAAGGGCCCTTTTCAGGGCTGGTAAGGTAAAAGAGCTTTTCTATTTTAATTTTAGAATAGGGTAGGGCATTTTTTTATTTTGGGGGTCTTTGTTATTTTATTAGGAGGCTTAGAGTAGGTGTAATTATTTTAAAATTGTTGTAATATCTTTCTAATGTTTGTAAATATTTTTTTTATTTTTTGTAACTTAGTTCTTTTTTATTTTTTGTACTTTAGTTAGTTTATTTCATTGTATTTATTTGTAGGTATTGTATTTAATTAATTTATTGATAGTGTAGTGTTAGGTTTAATTGTAGATAATTGTAGGTAGTTTATTTAATTAATTTATTGATAGTGTAGTGTTAGGTTTAATTGTAAGGATTTATTTTACAGGTAATTTTGTAATTATTTTAACTAGGTAACTATTAAATAGTTATTAACTATTTAATAGCTATTGTACCTGGTTAAAATAAATACAAAGTTGCCTGTAAAATAAATATTAATCCTAAAATAGCTACAATATATTTATTATTTATATTGTAGCTATATTAGGATTTATTTTACAGGTAAGTATTTAGCTTTAAATAGGAATAATTTATTTAATAAGAGTTAATTTATTTTGTTAGAATAAAATTATATTTAACTTAGGGGGTGTTAGGGTTAGGGTTAGAATTAGCTTTAGGGGTTAAAAAATTTATTAGAGTAGCGGTGAGCTCCGGTCGGGAGATTAGGGGTTAATACTTGAAGTTAGGTGTCGGCGATGTTAGGGAGAGCAGATTAGGGGTTAATACTATTTATTATAGGGTTATTGAGGTGGGAGTGAGGCGGATTAGGGGTTAATACATTTATTATAGTAGCGGTGTGGTCCGGTCGGCAGATTAGGGGTTAATAAGTGTAGTTAGGTGGAGGCGACAATGGGGGCGGCATATTAGGGGTTAATAAATATAATATAGGGGTCGGCGGTGTTAGGGGCAGAAGATTAGGGGTACATAGGGAAAATGTAGGTTGCGGGGGTGTACGGAGCGGCAGATTAGGGGTTCATAATAATATGCAGGGGTCAGTGATAGCAGGGGCGGCAGATTAGGGGTTAATAAGTGTAAGGTTAGGGGTGTTTAGACTCGGGGTTCATGTTAGGGTGTTAGGTGCAGACTTAGGAAGTGTTTCCCCATAGGAAACAATGTAGCTGCGTTAGGAGCTGAACGCTGCTTTTTTGCAGGTGTTAGGTTTCTTTTCAGCTCAAACAGCCCCATTGTTTCCTATGGGGAAATCGTGCACAAGCACGTTTTTGAAGCTGGCCGAGTCCGTAAGCACCGCTGGAATTTAGAGTTGCAGTGGCGGTAAATATGCTCTACACTCCCTTTTTGGAGCCTAACGCAGCCCTTCTGTGAACTCTAAATACCAGCGGTATTTAAAAGGTGAGGGAGAAAAAAAGCCAGCGTAGCTAATGCACCCCTTTGGCCACAGAACTCTAAATCTAGCCGTTAATTTGCTAATATGTTAACAAGCACCAAAATCAAATTTCTGTCACTGTAGTTACATATAATTTCTGTGCACTACTGTTAAAATGATCACTTTCAATTCAGACAATTATTATTGCAACATATCACACACTTCACTGTTAAAGGTGAAATGAACCCAAATGTTTTCTTTTGTGATTCAGATAGAGCATGAAATTTTAAGCAACTTTCTAATTTACTCCGATTGTCAAAATTTCTTAATTCTCTTGGTATCTTTATTTGAAATGCAAGAATATAAGTTTAGACGCCGGCCCATTTTTGGTGAACAACCTGGGTTGTTCTCGCTGATTGGTGGATAAATTCATCCACCAATAAAACAGTGCTGTCCAGAGGACTGAACCAAAAAATAAGCTTAGATGCCTTCTTTTTCAAATAAAGATAGCAAAATAATGAAGAACATTTGATAATAGGAGTAAATTAGAAAGTTGCTTAAAATTGCATGCTCTATTTGTATCACTAAATATAAAAATTGGGTTCAGTGTCCTTTTAATGATAACTTCCAATCTAAGCACTTTTAACATTATAAGCAACAGCTCTCGCTTTGACACAATATTTGAGTAAGAATTCACAAATAGACATCACGCATACAGGTCTGCCATCAGGGGGTGACAGGGGTGACTCCTGTCAGGGGCCCAATGGGCCAGGGGGGCCCCATGAGGCAAGGACTAAAAAAGAAAAAAAAATTGTCAGCCACCAGTGGGTACTACAGCAG
Organism: Bombina bombina; assembly: GCF_027579735.1. Taxonomy (NCBI): domain Eukaryota; kingdom Metazoa; phylum Chordata; class Amphibia; order Anura; family Bombinatoridae; genus Bombina; species Bombina bombina. Next base: position 500,679,812 of record NC_069500.1, read on the forward strand.
AGTGCTAATTGAGCAAGGGAAATGTTATTACAATGAGTAAAGTATTAGCATTTGAGAGGATTTCTGAGTGTGCACTAAACCATTATGCGTGTGAGACAGACTTGGCACTTTGTTTGTACAGTGTGTTCCTGAGTCAGACGGCAGATCACTTTCATTTGCAGAGGAGGTAGGACTTACTTAGAATTTTTTTTTTTATTTCTTTGTGCAATTTCGGATTGTAACTTCAGTATGTTAGTAGTTGTATGGTGTGCCAAAGGTCAATAAAAACATATTTTTTTAGCAGCAGTGTATTTATGATTATTTGAAAATGCTGTCGAAATTCTATATTTAAAACCATGAAGAAATGTTTCCTCCTCAATACACAAATGGTAGGTGCCCTTTTGGCAGATATATATATATATATATATATATATATATATATATATATATATTAATAAATATATATATATATATTAATATATATATATATATATTACATTCCAGTTTACTGCCCCTTTATGCGAGGACTTTCCAAATGCAAGGAGGCATTTTATCTAAGATTTTTACATCTACATAAATGTTATACCCTCAGACTAAGATTGCTCAGTGTTTGAAATGAGTCAGGTTAACTTAAATCTGTTCAGTTTACACTACAACTGACTTAATTTTGAAATACATACCAACAAGCCTAAATCCTGCATTTAGCCAGATCTAATGGTATGAGTACTACAGCTTATGGTTCCACCAAGACCATATAGAGTACAGCATTTTCAAAATCCAAAAAGTACAACTGACAGATGGGAACATTTGTACACTATATTTTAAGTGGTGCTCTTGGTTGGGGAAAATGGGGAAAATCAAACAACATATGTCAACCTTTTAAAAGTACTTTTCTTCATCTAGTCATCTACCCAGATCATTAATGTACAATTTTGAATTCACATAATTATTTTTGTTTGCACATTTACAAATATGATTCTTTAAAAAGTGATCTCTTAATTTCTGCAATTTTTTTTATCATGCATGTCACACACTGTTGATTTAGGGGATGCAAAGGGCATAAATGTTTTATCCTGTGAGCGTTTCTGTGGGTGTCTGTGTTCATGTATTTGTGCTTTGGTTTGTGTCTCTATGAGTGTGTATGTATTTTTTTTCTGTGGGTCTCTCTGTCAGGGTAGGTGTGTATGTCTTTGAGATTTTTCTATGGGTGTCTCTCTGAGGGTGTGTGTATGTTTTTCTTTGTGTATTTTCTCTGGATGCCTCTGTGAGGAGGGTTGTGTATTTCTGTGTTTTCTGTGGATGTCTCTGTGAGGGTGTGGGTGTGTGTATGTATGTCCGGGTTTTCTGTGGCTGTCTCTGTGTGGGTGTGTGTATGTCTTTGTGTGTTTTCTGTGGATGTCTCAGTGAGGGTGTGTGTATGTATGTCTTTCTGTGTTTTATGTGGTTGTCTCTCTGTGTGTGCATGTCTTTCTGTGTTTTCTGTGAGTGTCTCTGTGCGTGTGTGTATGTCTTTGTGTGTTTTCTGAGTCTGTCTCTGTCAGTGTTTTCTTGGGTGTATGTGCAAGTTTGAGTTTGTGTGCTTGTCCATTTTCTTTTCCTTTTTAGGACATTTTGAGCTTACTACTGATTATTCACATATTTCTACAGCATTTGAGACTAATGAGACCTATCCGGAAGTCACCAATCTACCATTTAACCTTTAAATTATTGTTTAGGCAGTTCAGGGCCCTTCCTTTCAGCCATTGCATGCTGTTGTCATCATTTAGTTGGCATCTTTTGGCAGAAATTTCAGCGAGATGAGACAGATTACCAGACGGTTAATGTGTACAAGTGGCGGAGTGGTTACCATGGATACCGTAATAACAATAAGCGTCACAATGCTAGAAAGACCAATAGGCATCAGGGAAGAACATCAGGTGATGCAGAAGTAATTGCGATGACACACTCTGAGTCAGATGACTCATCCCTTTGGGATTCAAGCAGCAAAAGAGAAGCAGTAGGAAACACCGCAAGAGGGGGAAGTGTAAGGAGGTCGAGCCGAAGAGGCAGGCAGTTCTGAGGGAGATCACATCCTTAGATAAAGGAGACAACACTGTGGACACTAACGATACAGGAGGGGTAAGATCTATGCACTCTTCTGTCCTAAATATATCTGGAAAAGAATTGACAAATGATGAACTGAACGTTTTAGAGAAGGGGCTAACTTTTTGCCAAAACACAAGGACAATTTTTTTTTTATCTTAACAGAGACCTGCAAAAAACCTTTAGAAATTTAAAGCTTAAAATGTGGTTTCAGCAAAATGAGCAGATTTTACCTCTAGCAAATGTTAATAACACTGTTTGGGCATTAAAAGAATTAGCATTGAAAAAGAAAAGTGTATTTAACCCTGTTGTAACTGAACATAGTGTAAATATCTTTATTGAGTTGGTTGAAGGGGATATTGAAAAACTGATAGCTAAAGAGGACAAATTATACAACTATCACTGTAATAGCCCTAAGAAACATATTTTGACAAAAGGGGAATTGAAAGCTATACAGATCCTTAAAGCTAAATCCAATGAGGTTACTATCAAAAAAGAGGATAAGGGCGGAGCCACAATTATCCTTGATAGACAATATTATATTAAAGAGATAGAGAGCCAATTGGGGGATAAAGAAACTCATAAAAAGCTTAACTATAACCCTGTAGAGAATACACAGAAGGAAATAGAGAACATATTAAATAAAGCTTATAACAACAAATGAATTGAATAAAAAACGAAAGGAATATTTATTCAACAAAGAACCTAGAAATCCTATCTTTTACACTGTGCCCAAAGTGCATAAAGATGCAACTTGACCACCAGGGAGGCCTATTGTCTCAAGTGTTAACTCTACATTCACCAATATTTCTGTTTTCTTAGACAAGATATTACAATCAGAGGTGTTACAAATGTCTTCATATTTGAAAGATACAGGGGATTTTTTTAGTAAGGCTAAAGATTTGTATTTGGAACAGACAAATTTTTATTATATACTATGGATGTGAAGGGCTTATATACAGCCATTAAACATGAAACAGGCATTGGAGTTGTTAAGAAAATTCTTAGGCTCAATAAAAAGCATGCAGAGTTGCAAGCAGAATTTATTGAAGATTTGTTTAGACTTATACTATATTGGAATCACTTTATCTTTCAGGATGATTGGTATGCACAGATCAAAGGAACAGCTATGGGGACCAACGTTGCCCCATCATATGCCAACCTATTCATGAATGAAGTTGAAGAGAGAGTCATCTATGAAAATGAGAAGTTTATTGCATATGGGGCCACATGGTGGCGCTACATAGATTACGTGTTTGGCATATGGTGGGGCAGCATTGAGTCCCTATTTGAGTTTATTAAAGAGATCAATTCAGCTGTAAGGGGCTTAGAATTCTCTACAGTAGAAAAAAGGAATTGGATGGAGCACCAACGATTAAAATATATTCTTTATTTGAAAATCCTTAAAACAGAAAAAAGGATTAAAAAGGATAACAGGATGGTATGTCCTAAAAAGAGTCAGCTCATACAGCTGACATGTTTCGGCTAGATGCCGTTCTCAAAGCTGCTAACCTGTGTGGGTTTAGTTCCAGCCTTAAAAACACAGTACATAACTCTTATTGGACAATAGTAAATTGCTCTTTTTAACACATTCAGTGCACATTAACCCTTAGAAGTTGGCTATTAGCATGTAAGTAGAGTATAATGTGGATCTGTATCATAACCAGAACATAACACTCATATTTTTCCCAGCACACCCTATAGTGTATGTAGCTAACTAAATTAATGGACACTCCTTTAAGATAACTTCATTTACCAAACTATAAACTCTTACTAGTGATGACATACTATTAAATTGGAAGTTAGTTTGTACAGCTCACTCATCATGTGTAGGGAATTAATAGCTTGAACCACATATTTACTGTATATCTAGTGATCTCTATGCTCAAGTATAATTTCTTAAGTGGTTATCTGCTATTTTCCTTGTGAGGTATTACTCCTCCAACCTTTACAGACACTAAGCTTTTTATGCTGTACTCTAAACATATTTTGAGGGGGGAGGGACATAGTTACTCTAATTCTGCAATAACCTCCAATGTATGTCTAGCTATAGCCTTCACATATTTCGAATTATATAGATTTTAACGGTAATTATGTGGTGACCTGTAATATAATCACTCAAATAGTATAGCAGATCCAAACAAAGGGAGCCATCTTAGCGAAATTCCAGAGACCAATTACATGGACAATGAGCAAATCAGTCAGTCCAAAATGTACTTAGAATTCTCTGTCACATGTAGTGAAGAATCTGTTTCTTTCCTGGATACCAGGGTTAGCAAAGAGGGGAATAAACTTAAATTTGACCTTTTTGTAAAAGAAACTGATAGAAACACACTATTAAGCTATGATAGCTTTCACTCTAAAAATTTAATAAATTAACTACCAAAAAAGCCAACTTATGAGGGTAGATAGAATAGTAAGTGACAGTAAGATTAAAGAGAAACAACTCAAAGAAATGCAACAAAAATTTGTCAATAGAGGTTATCCTCAGACATTAATAGAGGAACGTCTTAATAATCTAAAGAATAGCAAAAGAATGAAAAACAAGAATAATAATATTGACAGAATGTTTGTAGTAACTCAATATAACCCCAACAGTGAACAAGTATCACGTATAATTAAAAAACACTGGCATATCCTTAAAGAATGTAACAGAGATATGGAGGTTTTTAAAAATCCCCCCCTTATGGCATATAGGAGGGCGAAAAATCTCAGGGACCTACTGACCAGTACTGATAAAGGGTCTAAAAAGAAAGATACACAGACCTTTCTTAATAAAAAGCAACTAGGGTGCTACCCTTGCCTAGGCTGTATAAGCTGTAATTCAATGATTTAAGGTAAATATTTTTTTCACCCTAGAAAGGGTAAAAGATATGAAATAAAGAATTCTTTACATGCGAGTCCACATACATAGTATACCTTATCAAATGCCCGTGTTCCCTAATTTATATAGGGGAAATGACCCGCAAGGCCCGAGATAGACCCGAGATAGACTTAGCCAACATAGGTCCAATATTCGATGTAAAAACTATGAAGCACCAGTCTCAAACCACTTCTTGAAATGTGGCCATCATATCAGTCAGCTGAGATGGCAGATTATTGATAGTGTTAAACAACAAAGTGGTCAGAATAGGGAAAAACTCCTTAAACAGAGAGAAATGTATTGGTTATATGAATTAGAGTACCTGACACCCAAAGGCCTTAATAGGGAATATGACTGGTCTGTTTTTTTGTAAAGACATGTAAAAACACTAGAGAAGTGCTGTATAATAAAAATTAGGGTGGTTAAAATTGTATCCACTATTCATGTATATAAAAATTTTGTAACAATTCATAATAGGCAAAATGTAACTTATTTTTTTAAAAAGCATTTTTTGTAATTGTTATGTGTATCACTCACCAATAGATGGCAGCAGAGCCACTGTGTTTTGTGGTTCGCGCGAAAATGTACTTTTAAAAGTATGCAGTTTAACATAGTGTAAATAGCATGAATAAGAGTCTGTTGACTCGAAACATCGCTTGTTCTGATGTTTTTGAATAAAGATTAAATTAAATCCATAAGTGCTGTGGACATTTGCTGATATTATATATATATTTTAGGGAATGGTCAGATTCCAAGTTTGCATGAACACTTACTCCACTTAAAAGTGTTGCTGTTTCCAGTTTGTATTGGTCATTTGCAGAGGAGGTGAGATTTACTTAGCAAATGTTTTTTATTTCTTTGTGCAATTTCGGATTGTAACTTCAGTGTTTTAGTAGTTGTATGGTGGGCCAGAGGTCAATAAAAACACATTTTTTTAGCAGCAGTGTATTTATGATTATTTGACAATGCTGTCGAAATTCTATATTTAAAACCATGCAGAAATGGTTCCTCCTCAATACAAAAATTGTAGGTGCTGCCCCTTTTTGCAAGGACTTTCCAGATGCAAGGAGGCATTTTATCTAAGCTTTTTACATCTGCATAAATGTTATACTCTCAGACTAAGATTGCTCAGTGTTTGAAATGAGTCAGGTTAACTTAAAACCATTCAGTTTACACAACAACTGACTTAATTTTGAAATACATACCAACAAGCCTAAATCCTGCATGAGTACGACAGCTTATGGTTCCACCAAGACCATATAGAGTACAGCATTTTCAAAATCCATAAGTACAACTGACAGATGGGAACATTTGTACACTATATTTTAAGTGGTGCTCTTGGTTGGGGAAAATGGGGAAAAATCAAACAACATATGTCAACCTTTTAAAAGTACTTTTCTTCATCTAGCCATCTACCCAGATCATTAATGTACAATTTTGAATTCACATAATTATTTTTGATTTGAACATTTACAAATATGATTCTTTAAAAAGTGATCTCTTAATATCTGCAATTTCTTCTGTCTCCGTCTGTGTTTTCTTGGGTGTATGTGCAAGTTTGAGTTTGAGTGATTGTCCTTTTTCTTTTCCTTTTTAGGACATTTTGAGCTTACTACTGATTATTCACATATTTCTACAGAATTTGACACTAATGAGACCTTTCCGGAAGTCACCAATCTACAAATTAACCTTTAAATTATTGTTTAGGCAGTTCAGGGTCCTTCCTTTCAGCTATTGCACGATGGGAAGCTGCGGGCCCCCTAAATAGGCAAATAAACCCTTACTTAAATACTAAGAAATACAAAGAAACAAATAAACAAATAAGGCAGGATACGAGGGTTAAAGAGGATTCCTAGACCGACCAGAAATTGATTAGGTCGAACTCGGAATTGAGGCCCCCTGGAAACCTGTTTTTTAATTTAAAAATCCAGAAGGCCTCCCTCTCGCCCAGTTTCCGGGTGCGATCAGTCAACCCCCTCCTGGGTACCACTCTGTCGATGAGAGTCCAGACAAAAGATTTGGACGACTTTTGGTGCTCATCCACAAAGTGCCTTATGAGTGGGGTGGTAAATGTCCCTATCCTAATGTCTGACAGGTGTTCTTTTAAACGTGTTCTGGCCTCCCTTGTGGTGGGGCCCACGTATTGTAAATTGCAAATGTTGCATGTGATAAGGTATATGACAAATGTATGTCTGCAATTTAAGCAGTAATTGATTTTAAATGTATCCCCAGTAACCAAGGAGACAAAGGAATCTCCCACCGTCACCTTTTCACACGCAACACATGCATGGTAGTGGCACCTAAACGTACCCAAACAGGTAAGCCATGAAGAAGAAGCAGGGCCAGTGGGTCTTATTCTAGTTGGTGCAATAGAATTTCCAATTGTTCTGTTCCTTCTGTAGGTGAACCTGACCCCTCGGTCAATCACATCAACAAGACCATCATCTGCTGTCAGTATTTTCAAATGCTTGCCTACAATCTGGCAGATTTCGTGGTACTGTCTAGAGTTTTCCATTATGAAAGTGTCCTTGGGGCCAGATCCGCCCAACAGAGGAGCCTTCTTTCGTTTATTAACACTCAGATCTAGCAGACTGGCCAGTGGGATTCTCCTCACAGCTTGTCTAGCTATCTGGATAGTCTGCATGTTATACCCTCTCTCACTGAGTTTCAGAGTCAGTTCATCCGCACTTGCCTCATATGTTGATGGCATCAAACAATTATTTTTGAGGCGGATAAATTGACTCTTCGCCACCCCCCAGAAAACCCTTCGGGGATGACAGCTGGAGGCGTGGAGAAGGGAATTGCCCGCAATGGGTTTGTGGTATATTTCAGTGGCAATTTCTTTACCTGGAACTCCAGTCAGGGTAATGTCTAGAAAATTCACATGGGAGACCTGTATATCCGCAGTGAACTCTATGCCCACTGTGTTCCTGTTCAAATATAGAATGAACTCCTCCAAACCGGGGTCAGAACCCCCCCAAATAAAGAGGAGGTCATCTATGTAGCGTCCAAACCACATGATCCCCCCTTGGTGAGGATTCCCATCTCCAAAGATGTGGGACAGCTCCCACCAACCCATAAATAGGTTGGCATAGGAGGGGGCAAATTTAGCCCCCATAGCTGCCCCACGCCTCTAGAGATAGAAATCCCCCCCTAACTCCAAATAGTTGTGGGTCAAGAGGAATCTTGTTACCTCCACAACATAATCCACAAACTCAGAGTTCTCAGAACACCTGTTCATAAATAACCGAATGGCTTCCAGACCCCTATCGTGTGGAATCGAGGTATACAACGATTCTACATCCACAGTGAGCCACCTGTATTCCTCCTTCCACATTATTTGTTCTAGGAGATTAATTACATGTCTGGTGTCTGCCAAATGGCTCCACAGAGTGCTCACTATGGGCTGCAAAATATCGTCTAGCCACTCCGACATATGCTCCAATAATGAGCCTATGCCGCTAACAATTGGCCTCCCCTGTACATTAGTAAGTGTCTTGTGAACCTTAGGTAGATGGTTAAAGGTTGCAATAACCGGATTCGACACCAGCAAATAGTTTCTGGTGTTGGAATCAATAAAACCGAATTCCACCCCATCATCTACAAGGGAGGCCAATTGTTTCTGGAAAGCTTTGGTAGGATCGCTCTGTAGCCTGGTGTAGTCATCTTCATTGTGTAGCTGTCTTTCAGCCTCAGCCACAAAATCCTCTCTATTCAGGATGACTGCTGTCCCACCCTTATCATCGGCCCTGACTGCGATGCTTTCATTTTTTCCTAGGCTCTCTATGGCTTTTTTTCTGGCTACTTGTCAAGTTGCTTCCTCTTCCTCTTGAGGATCTGTAGTAAAGATTAGACAGATCTTCCTCCACTCTTTTCTGGAATTTTTCAAGAAGACTGCCCCTACATTGTAGGGGATAGAAAGTTGATTTTTTCCGAAAAGAGGGTAATTTCACACTTTCCTGGCCAATAGGCTCCATGTCTCCTCCTAAAGATTCCAGAGTACCTACGTCACATATTTCCTGAAAGTTAAGAGTGTTATCCCTTAATACTCTAGATTTTTCTTCCCTCCACAAGATGTGATCATGGCTCTCATTGTTCACTGCTGGATGCATATTGAAGACTTTTTTCAGCGTTAAATCCCTTATAAGCTTTTACACATTGAGTAGGGTCTTGAAGAAATTAAAGTCAGCTGTTGGCACAAATGTAAGTCCCAGGCCCAAGACCCCCATCTCATGAGGGTCTGGGGAATAATTTGATAGATTAATTATGTTCCGTATCCGTAGTTCCCCCTCCTCCTTCCTCTTCTCTGTGGGTACCTATGTTGCTCTTGAAACTGGTGTCCCGAGTCCTGATTTTGTTTTCCTCCTCCCCCCTTCTGTTTTTTTGTGGGGGATGGAAAAAATGTCGGAGTGGCTAGACGATATTTTGCAGCCCATAGTGGGCACTCTGTTGAGCCATTTGGCAGACACCAGACATGTAATTAATCTCCTAGAACAAATAATGTGGAAGGAGGAATACAGGTGGCTCACTGTCGATGTAAAATCATTGTATACCTCGATTCCACATGATAGGGGTCTGGGAGCCATTCGGTTCTTTATGAACAGGTGTTCTGAGAACTCTGAGTTTGTGGATTATGTTGTGGAGGTAACAAGATTCCTCTTGACCCACAACTATTTTGAGTTCGGGTGGGATTTCTATCTCCAGAGGCATGGGACAGCTATGGGGGCTAAATTTGCCCCCTCCTATGCCAACCTATTTATGGGTTGGTGGGAGCTGTCCCACGTCTTTGGGGATGGGAATCCTCACCGAGGGGGGATCATGTGGTTTGGACGCTACATAGATGACCTCCTATTTATTTTGCAGGGTTCTGACCCCGGTTTGGAGGAGTTAATTCTATATTTGAACAGGAACACTGTAGGCATAGAGTTCACTGCGGAGATACAGGTCTCCCGTGTGAATTTTCTAGACATTACCCTGATTGGAGTTCCAGGTAAAGAAAATGCCACTGAAATATACCACAAACCCATTGCTGGCAATTCACTTCTCCACCCCTCCAGCTGTCACCCTGAAGGGTTTTCAGGGGGGTGGCGAAGAGTCAATTTGTCCGCCTCAAAAGGAATTGTTCGATGCCATCAATATATGAGGCAAGTGCGGATGAACTGACTCTGAAACTCAGTGAGAGAGGGTATAACATGCGGACTATCCAGATAGCTAGACAAGCTGTGGGGAGAATCCCACGGGCCAGTCTGCTAGATCCAAGTGTTAATAAATGAAAGAAGGCTTCTCTGTTGGGCGGATCTGGCCCCATGGTCACTTTCATAATAGAATACTCTAGACAGTGCCACGAAATCTGCCAGATTGTAGGCAAGCATTTGAAAATACTGACAGCAGATGATGGTCTTGTTGATCTGATTGACCGGGGGGTCAGGTTCGCCTACAGAAGGAAAAGAATGATTGGATATTCTATTGCACCAACTAGAATAAGACCCACCGGCCCTGCTTCTTCTTCATGGCTTACCTGTTTGGGTACCTTTAGGTGCCACTACCATGCATGTGTTGCGTGTGAAAAGGTGACAGTGGGAGATTCCTTTGTCTCCTCGGTTACCGGGGAGACGTTTAAAATCAAATACTGCTTAAAAATTCAAACATACATTTGTCATATACCTTATCACATGCAACATTTGCAATTTACAATACGTGGGCCTCACCACAAGGGAGGCCAGAACACATATAAAAGCACACCTGTCCGACATTAGGATAGGGACACTTACCACCCCACTCATAAGGCAGTTTGTGGATGAGCATCAAAAGTCGTCCAAATCTTTTGTCTGGACTCTCATCGACAGAGTGGTACCCAGGAGGGGGTTGACTGATCGCACCCAGAAACTGGGCGAGAGGGAGGCCTTCTGGATTTTTAAATTAAAAACCAGGTTTCCAGGGGGCCACAATTCCAAGTTCGACCTAATCAATTTCTGGTCGGTCTAGGAATCCTCTTTAGCCCACGTATCCTGCCTTATCTGTTTATTTGTTTCTTTGTATTTCTTAGTATTTAAGTAAGGGTCCATTTGCCTATTTAGGGGGCCCGCAGCTTCCCAGATATGTTTTTCATTATGATGAGTCACAGGGAGGTTACTCTTACATCAGGTCCAATCTCTAATATGTGGGAGGAAGCAATTGTGTGTTTCACCTTTCCAGTATCAGTTTAAATTTTCCTCCACTCTGGTTTATGATAATTTATTACAGTTTATTTTTATGTACCCTTTGTATCCCATATGTAGTATCTGAATCTACAGTTTTTCAGGGCCGGGGACTCCGCTCGAGGCCACCTCACAGTGTATGGGCTGTGCTGATTTGTCCTGGTGCATAAGTATATTGGGGCTCTGTGGCCGCATGAGCCGTTTACACTCAGCCCTTTTTACACTGTGATGTTTGACTCTGAATTCGTATTGGATGCGCGTCGTAGTGGGTACACTATAATCCATGGGCTACGGATTTAGGATGGTCTTTTCTTGATGCCGCTTACTGACACATTATGGTGCTGCGGCACCACTTGATGCGCATGAATTACGAAAGGGACGGATGCCCCGCTGTCTCTTACCTCACCCGGCGCTAGTGCTGATACAGGTATATTGATTGGTAACTTGACAGTGGTAGGGAGGGGGAGGGGGACATATGTGTGTAACGAAGGTGTGTGTGTTTACACCTCTGTGATTGGCCAGCTATCAGAAAGGAAGATTGTTTGGTGGCCAATCAGTGTGTGGGCTAGTTTTTATAGCACGCTAGTTTGGTGCAGTTTTTAAAAGGCTATGAGTAAGGCTTAGGCAGAAACACGTAAGCCATTTGTTTAGGTGCCCTGCACTTAATTTTTCACTGTTTTCTCTGCACTTTTATCCGGGAGTACATACTCCTCACGCTATGGATGTACATGTTTTTTGGATTTGTCCATTAAATTGATTTGCTTGCTTTAACTCATACTTCTTATTGTACATTCTACTTTTGGCCCGATTGAGCACGGAGTTTTTGACAAGGTGCTGCAGGGGTGGCTCTTTAATCCCAGATGACTGGTTTGGACAGAAGATCGATGCTCTCCTAATCGTTGGACGGCTGTTGACACGTTCACCACTGCATGAAAGGTATTTCAGAACATTGTCCACATCATAACCATGCAATTGAAGGTATGTGCACAATCGTAACTGGGGAGCTGTGTTACTTGTCTCTATTGATTCTGAGCAATTAGCGTTTTTTTGTATGTGGTAACCATAAGGTCCTTAATTACTCCAAACCCCTTGCCGGATAGTAGGATTGAGAGGCTCCTGCTATCAATTGGCAGCATCTGTACACCAAGGGTTGCGACGGGGCACACTGGACTGATCTCTGAATTGCTGTCTTATTTTGTCAATATATGTGTTTACCTGATTCTTGATCAGCACCCTTTGGAATGATCTCTCACCCATTATATTTCTCCTCATACTGACACCCTTATTTTCAGACAGTTTTTTAAATAAACCTCAGGCACCTCTACACCTTGTTTTTTTTTTCCTTTCTCTACTTTTCCTTTGGTCGAATGACTGGGGATTGTGGTAAGGGAAGTGATACTTAACAGCTTTGCTGTGGTGCTCTTTGCCTCCTCCTGCTGGCCAGGAGTGATATTCCCAACAGTAATTGATGATTGTGTGGACTCAGCGTGTCTCAAAATAAATACATTTATCAGGTAAGCATAAATTTTGTTTTTTAATGTTTTATATCAAATAAATAATTTATGTAAATAGGAATTTGCATGTGCACTATCCCAACAGTTGTCATATTAAGATACGTTATGTATTTATTTGCTATAAAATATTAATACATATTAATAATAATTACAAATGATTAATTTTTTAACACACTCATATTTAAAATTTGCATAGCATACTTATTTTGCTAATATACCAACAGGCACCAAAACCAAATTTCTGTCACTGTAGTTACATATAATTTCTGTGCACTACTGTTAAAATGATCACTTTCAATTCAGACAATTATTATTGCAACATATCACACACTTCACTGTTAAAGGTAAACTGAACCCAAATGTTTTCTTTTGTGATTCAGATAGAGCATGAAATTTTAAGCAACTTTCTAATTTACTCCGATTGTCAAATTTTCTTCATTCTCTTGGTATCTTTATTTGAAATGCAAAAATATGTTTAGACGCCAGCCCATTTTTGGTGAACAACCTGGGTTGTTCGCGCTGATTGGTGGATAAATTAATCCATAATTAATCCACCAATAAAAAAGTGCTGTCCAGAGGACTGAACCAAAAAAAAGCTTTGATGCATTCTTTTTCAAATAAAGATAGCAAAAGAATGAAGAAAATTTGATAACAGGAGTAAATTAGAAAGTTGCTTAAAATTGCATGCTCTATTTGTATCACTAAATAAAAAAAATTGGGTTCAGTGTCCTTTTAATGATAACTTCCAATCTAAGCACTTTTAACATTATAAGCAACAGCTCTCGCTTTGACACAATATTTGAGTAAGAATTCACAAATAGACATCACGCATACAGGTCTGCCATCAGGGGGTAACAGTGGTGACTCCTGTCAGGGGCCCAATGGGCCAGGGGGGCCCCATGAGGCAAGGACTAAAAAAGAAAAAAAAAATCAATTCAGACAATTATTATTGCAACATATCACACACTTCACTGTTAAAGGTAAACTGAACCCAAATGTTTTCTTTCATGATTCAGATAGAGCATGAAATTTTAAGCAACTTTCTAATTTACTCCGATTGTCACATTTTCTTCATTCCCTTGGTATCTTTATTTTAAATGCAAGAATATAAGTTTAGAAGCCGGACCATTTTTGGTGAACAAAATGGGTTGTTCTCGCTGATTGGTGGATAAATTCATCCACCAATAAAAAAGTGCTGTCCAGAGGTTTGAACCAAAAAATAAGCTTAGATGCCTTCTTTTTCAAATAAAGATAGCAAAAGAATGAAGAAACTTTGATAATAGGAGTAAATTAGAAAGTTGCTTAAAATTGCATGCTCTATTTGTATCACAAAATAAAAAAATTGGGTTTAGTGTCCTTTTAATGATAACTTCCAATCTAAGCACTTTTAACATTATAAGCAACAGCTCTCACTTTGACACAATATTTGAGTAAGAATTCACAAATAGACATCACGCATACAGGTCTGCCATCAGGGGGTGACAGGGGTGACTCCTGTCAGGGGCCCAATGGGCCAGGGGGGGCCCATGAGGCAAGGACTAAAAAAGAAAAATGTCAGCCACCAGTGGGTACTACAGCAGAGTGCTAATTGAGCATGGGAAATTTTATTACAATGAGTAAAGTATTAGCATTTGAGAGGATTTCTGAGTGTGCACTAAACCACTATGCACAGTGTGAGACAGACTTGGCACTTTTGTGTGTGCCTGAGTCAGAAGGCAGATCACTTTCATTTGCAGAGGAGGTAGGACTTACTTAGCAAATGTTTTTTATTTCTTTGTGCAGTTTCAGATTGTAACTTCGGTGTGTTAGTAGTTGTATGGTGGGCCAGAGGTCAATAAAAACACATTTTTTTAGCAGCAGTGTATTTATGATTATTTGACAATGCTGTTGAAATTCTATATTTAAAACCATGCAGAAATGTTTCCTCCTCAATACACAAATTGTAGGTGCCCTTTTGGCAGATATATATAAAACACTCCAGTTTACTGCCCCTTTATGCAAGGACTTTCCAGATGCAAGGAGGCATTTTATCTAAGATTTTTACATCTGCATAAATGTTATACTCTCAGACTAAGATTGCTCAGTGTTTGAAATGAGCCAGGTTAATTTAAAACTGTTCAGTTTACACTACAACTGACTTAATTTTGAAATACATACCAACAAGCCTAAATCCTGCATTTAGCCAGAGCTTATGGTTCCACCAAGACCATATAGAGTACAGCATTTTCAAAATCCATAAGTACAACTGACAGATGGAAACATTTGTACACTGGTGGTGCTCTTGGTTGGGGAAAATTGGGAAAAAAATCAAACAACATATGTCAACCTTTTAAAAGTACTTTTCTTCATCTAGCCATCTACCCAGATCATTAATGTACAATTTTGAATTCACATAATTATTTTTGTTTGCACATTTACAAATATGAAACTTTAAAAAGTGATCTCTTAATTTCTGCAATTTCTTCTGTCTCTGTCTGTGCTTTCTTGAGTGTATGTGCACGTTTGAGTTTGTGTGTGTGTCCATTTTCTTTTCCTTTTTAGGACATTTTGAGCTTACTACTGATTATTCACATATTTCTACAGAATTTGACACTAATGAGACCTTTCCGGAAGTCACCAATCTACAAATTAACCTTTAAATTATTGTTTAGGCAGTTCAGGGCCCTTCCTTTCAGCTATTGCACGCTGTTGTCATCATTTAGTTGGCATCTTTCTTTACAAAAAGATCATCAGAACTCCATATTTTGTTTTCTAAATCTCCTTTTTTTACAAAACCATAGTTTTCTCATTACTTGTCAGGTCAATGTAAACAAGTGCTGAGTGTCTGTTTGGGTGTCTGTCTCTGAGTGTGTTTCTTTGCGTGTCTGCTAGAGTGTCTATATGTGAATCCTTATGTGTGAGTGTGTGTTTCAGTGTATGAGTGTGTCTGTGTGTTTGTATGTTACTACCTTTACAACATTTCCAAGTTTAAATTCACTTGGTCAAAAATTGCATGTGAAAGGAGGGGGGGGGGGGCTGATCAATGGTTTCTAGTGGCGGCCCTGCACGCATAACAACCTTGAATCACAATGGGGCCAATATATCAAAGTCTGGCGGTTATGATACACTGTCAGCATTTAACATTGCACAAGCAGTTCTAGTGAACTGCTTGTGCAATTACGCCCCTGCAGATTTGCAGCTATTTGTCCCGCAAGCAGGGGGTGTGAATCAACCCAATCATACATAATATGGCATATTGATCATGATGTCCACCGCCTCAGAGGTGGCGGACCAGTTAAGGAGCGATCTTAAGACCGCTGCTTCATAACTGCTGCTTCCATTGAGCCTGAAAGCTCGGACGGAAACAGGGGCCATTCGGAAGATGCTGGCTATCGCTTAGAATTATTTAAATACATTATCCTTTTCATCCAGTCAATACACAGAGGGCAATACCCATCAGAAGTGCGATACAGGAAGTGTGAATCTATCATTACTTTAATTCAACTAGACTATTTCAATGTGCTTTTTAATCCCCTTTGAAAGTTAATGCAGATGTGAAAAGACTGCATCTCATTATTTTAAGCATAATAGATTAATAAAAGTTACATATTAATGCACATTGTATATACTGATATCACACTTTGGATTTAATTTGTGTGTATATTTACTTTGAGTTGTCTTTAAACTTAGTGTATCTTACTCTTAACAATTGTCCAATACTATATCTTATTAGAAACTTCACATCCACCATATATGGCAGTGAACAATTGTTGAGATTTAATTATTGAATTCATCATTATTTATCACCATATATGATTTAAAAACTATTACTTGCAAACAATGTGAAACTGAATACTCATTAAGGGCAAGATTACAAATCGCACAGCAAATCAGTTGTGCACACCACACTCATTGTGGCTTTTTTGCATTTGGGGTTGAGCAGCTATTACAAGTTGCAAAATAACTTTTAGATGTATACTGATTTAAAGACTTCAGGCTGCTTCTGTTTGTATTATGGGTCTTTTCATATGCAGGGGAGGAGGGAAGGTTCTGCTATCAGCCCCTTTCAGTGGGTGTCCCAGGCTTATTTAATTAACAGTGTTAAATTTGGAGCTTCTACGTAAGTTTTTAAAAGGTTTTACACTGGCTTTTTATATCAGTGTCTGTGCATATTACCCTTTATGGTAGTGTCTATTACATGCAGTTGGTGTATACTCCTTTATGGAACATAATACTAAAAATTATATGTGCACATATGTTTTTCACATTTTAATAATTTTCTTTTTTAATATCCTTTCATTATCCAAATAAGGCCTATTGAGGTGGTAAAGTTTGTAAATTGGTGGTAACATAAAAATCTCTATAGACTTCTGTGGAGATTGATGATTGTATCACCAGTTTCCACAATCTACTACACCAATGGAAACTAGGCCTATGTTTGCAGGAACATTTATGTAAATGTAGCAACATACACAGATATGCTGTAGATGTCATGTGCAATTTCAAAGACCACACATTTCTAGACAGCAACTAGTGGTTCTGTAATTCTGATTGGCTAAAATGCAAGTCTGTCAAAAGAACTGAAATAAGGGGGCAGTCTTCTGAGGCTTAGATACAAAGTAATTAAAGAGGTAAAATGTGTATAATTATAACTGTAATTGGTAATAAAGGGATTATCTATCTTTTAAAACAACAAAAATTCTGGTGTTGACTCTCCCTTTAAAGGGACACTCAATCAAAATTAAACTTTCATTATTCAGATAGAGCATGCCATTTTAAACAACTTTCCAATTTACTTCCATTAACTAGATGTGCACAGTTTTTTTTATTTTTAAACTTTTTAAGTCACCAGCTCCTACTGAGCATTGCAAGAATACGTGTGTATGCATTTGTGAATGGCTGATGGCTGTCACATGGTATGTGTATGCATTTGTGATTGGCTGATGCTGTCACATGGTACAAGGGGAGTGTAAAAAGACATAACTTTTAAAATTGTGAGAAAAAAAATCTACTACTCATTTGAAGTTCAGACTAAGTGCTATTGCATTATCTTGTTATCTTGTATTTGTTGATTATGCAAATCTACTGTGACTGGTCCTTTAAATCCCTAATTAGTTGTGTTTGAAAACTATAACATAGGGTATGCACAGAATATATGCATATGACACAGATGCAGCTTTTATTATAATAATTTCAAGCAATACAAACTTTTTTTAGCAAATAAAATAACACATGAATAAGTTTAATATTTTGAAACATGTTTGATCTTATTGACGTTTCAGAGGACTACAAACAATGCATTGCAAACTCTAACAATCAAACAATCCTCATTTTGTCAAAATTGTGAGTAAACACATAAATAGTAAAGACCTTGACATATAAAATAGGCATTAGAAAGAAAGCAAATGTTATTTTTTATATAAAAATTCTTCAAACACCTTTGTTCGTCACTGAGATTTTTTTTTTTTTAAATATCTACATAATATATATATACACATTTAAATTTAATCCCAGAGAGGGAAAGCACAGTCCCATAATTGCAGTAACTGCCAGGGTGCCCTTTATGTTACCATAGGCCTAGATTTAGAGTTTTGCGGCTAAAGCGGTGCGTTAGCTACGCATGCTTTTTTCTGGCCGCACCTTTTAAATACCGCTGGTATTTAGAGTTCACAGAATGGCTGGGTTTTCAGTGTGTTAGGCTCAAAAAAGGGAGCATAGAGCATAATTTAATGCCACTGCAACTCTCTATACCAGCGGTGCTTACGGACGCGGCCAGCTTAAAAAACGTGCTCGTGCACGATATCCCCATAGAAAACAATGGGGCATTTTGAGCTGAAAAAAAACCTAACACCTGCAAAAAAGCAGCGTTCAGCTCTTAACGCAGCCCCATTGTTGTCTATGGGGAAAGACTTCCTACGTCTGCACCTAACACTCTAACATGTACCCCGAGTCTAAACACCCCTAACCTTACACTTATTAACCCCTAATCTGCCGCCCCCGCTATCGCTGACACCTGCATATTTTTTTAACCCCTAATCTGCCGCTCAGTAAACCGCCGCTACCTACATTATCTCTGTGTACCCCTAATCTGCTTCCCCTAACACCGCCGACCCCTATATTATATTTATTAACCCCTAATCTGCCCCCCACAATGTCGCCTCCACCTGCCTACACTTATTAACCCCTAATCTGCCGAGCGGACCGCACCGCTTCTATAATAAAGTTATTAACCCCTAATCCGCCTCAATAACCCTATAATAAATAGTATTAACCCCTAATCTGCCCTCCCGAACATTGCCGACACCTAACTTCAATTATTAACCCCTAATCTGCCGACCGAATCTTGCCGCTACTGTAATAAATGGATTAACCCCTAAAGCTAAGTCTAACCCTAACCCTAACACCCCCCTAAATTAAATATAATTTAAATCTAACTAAATAAATTAACTCTTATTAAATAAAGTATTCCTATTTAAAGCTAAATACTTACCTGTAAAATAAACCCTAATATAGCTACAATATAAATTATAATTATATTATAGCTATTTTAGGATTTATATTTATTTTACAGGTAACTTTGTATTTATTTTAACCAGGTACAATAGCTATTAAATAGTTAAGAACTATTTAATAGCTAAAATAGTTAAAATAATTTCAAAATTACCTGTAAAATAAATCCTAACCTAAGTTACAATTAAACCTAACACTACACTATCAATAAATTAATTAAATAAAATACCTACAATTATCTACAATTAAACCTAACACTACACTATCAATAAATTAATTAAATATGATATCTACAAATAACTACAATGAAGTAAACTAACTAAAGTACAAAAAATAAAAAAGAACTAAGTTACAAAAAATAAAAAAATATTTACAAACATTAGAAAAATATTACAACAATTTTAAACTAATTACACCTACTCTAAGCCCCCTAATAAAATAACAAAGCCCCCCAAAATAAAAAAAATGCCCTACCCTATTCTAAATTTAAAAAGTTCAAAGCTCTTTTACCTTACCAGCCCTTAAAAGGACCTTTTGTGGGGCATGCCCCAAAGAATTCAGCTCTTTTGCCTGTAAAAAAAAACATACAATACCCCCCCAACATTACAACCCACCACCCACATACCCCTAATCTAACCCAAACCCCCCTTAAATAAAGGTAACACTAAGCCCCTGAAGATCTTCCTACCTTATCTTCACCTCGCCGGGTATCACCGATCGGTCCTGGCTCCAAAATCTTCATCCAACCCAATCGGGGGCTGGCGATCCATAATCCTGCGGCTGAAGAGGTCCAGAAGAGGCTCCAAAGTCTTCATCCTATTCGGGAAGAAGAGGCGATCCAGACCGGCAACCATCTTGATCCAAGCAGCATCTTCTATCTTCATCCGATGAGGAATGGCTCCATCGTGAAGACCTCCAGCGCGGATCAATCTTCTTCCTCCGACATCTAACTGAAGAATGACGGTTCCTTTAAGGGACGTCATCCAAGATGGCGTCCCTCGAATTCCGATTGGCTGATAGGATTCTATCAGCCAATCGGAATTAAGGTAGGAAAATTCTGATTGGCTGATGGAATCAGCCAATCAGAATCAAGTTCAATCCGATTGGCTGATCCGATCAAACATATATAAGTTTAGAAAAGAAAAAAAGAAAAAAAATGGAAAAAAGGAAAAAAAGGAAAAAAAAGAGGGTTTTAATACTAGTTATCTTGAAACATGGTGACGTGATATGTAAATACATGGTAACGTGATATGTAAAAACAAGTCCTACACAAATGAACCTTATAAGTTCTATTTGTATACAATGTGTGTATATTGCTGATTACACTAGTTGATATGTGTTTTAGAGGATCTTGATTGCAACGAACCTATGGTTCACAATATTATATATTATGTGTATATCGGTGATTACGCTGGTGATAAATGTTATCTGGTTTCTCTATTCCTATAGATCTAATCTCATTTTTTCTATGTGAGAGTGAATCAGTGATATATATTTAGGTGGGGGAATATAATGTTATTTGCTATGGAATGGATCGAAAGTTTAACTTACAGTTATAGATAGTATAATGTCAGTATGAAGGTTAACTGGTGGATCAGATAGGAGGCTTAAATCAAGGATGCCGAACCATTATAACTATATATATATAACTAATGATCTAAATAAAGGGATTTAAATTGAGTTCAGCATTAAGTCCGTTAGGTGTTAATGTATTAAATTTAAATATTAGTTCTGCTTCTTTTAATAATAAGGTTTTTTCCATATCCCCTCCTCTATTATTAAGTACTTTCTTTATTCCCCAGTATTGGAATCCTATTGGTTTTTTTTGGTGCACTTCTGTAAAATGTTTTGAGAGTAGATGTTTACAATAGCCATGCTTGATGTTTAAAAGATGTTCTCTTATTCTGTCATGTAGAGGTCTACTAGTTTGTCCTAAATATTGAAGTTTGCATTGGCATTGGATTAAGTAGATTATATTAGTATCTGAGCATCTGATTGTCTCTCGTATGTGATGTTTAAAGTCATTGTTTGATGATGTAACGTCTTTGGCTTTTTTACCATATTTACATGCTTTACAGCTAGTACAGGGGAAAAAACCAAGGAGTTTATTACCTGTTAGGTCTTGTTCTCTTGTTTTTTTATTTTTATTAAATTCGCTTGGTGCCAGTATGCTTTTTAGATTTTTTGTTTTTCTGTATATCATATTAGGATGTTCGTCTATAATGTCTGATAGAAGTGGGTCTTTTCTTATTATGTGCCAATGTCTATCTAGAATCTTTTTTATGGTTCTATGGTCTTCATTATATTCAGTTATAAATGATAGTTTTCTATTTATGTTCTTATTGGCATCTTTCCTATTATATTTTAGTAATTCGGATCTATCTTTTTGTATGGCTTGTTTTTTTGCTTCTTTTATTTTACTCTCCTGATATCCTTTATCTTGAAATTTCTTCTCTAATAATTCAGCTTGTTGTAAGAACACTTTGGATTCTGAACAGTTTTTCTTCATTCTATAGAATTGGCCTTTGGGTATATTGTCAATCCATTTTTTAAGATGACAGCTTTCTGGATTTATGTAACTATTAGTGTCAGTAGGTTTAAAGTAGGTCCTAGTGTTAATGATATTGTTATTAACATTAATCAAGACGTCTAGAAAGTGTATATTCTCCTTGCTAGATTCATGGGTAAAATTAATTCCCCAGTTGTTTGAATTTAGATCTTCAAGGAATAAGTTTAGTAATTCCTGATCACCTTTCCATATAAGAAATATATTGTCGATGAAACGCTTGTAGAGCACGAGGTTTGCACCCCATGGGGAGTGTAGAATGTGTTCTTCTTCGAACTTCCCCATGAATAGATTTGCATAGCTGGGTGCAAACCTCGTGCCCATAGCTGTTCCTTTCAATTGTAAATAAAAATTGCCATTAAAATTTTCACACATCTGATTTTGGGAGAGATCAGATTCAGGGGTAGCAAACAGAGTCTGACACAGTATCACCACACACCGTTTGCAGTAACTTTTCACAGCCTCCCGTTTGGCAGATACTATATCAGTAATGGACATTTTTAACCTGAGAGACAATTTATTTTCTGAGATTTGTAATAATACAACTAGTAACAACTCAGATACAGTTACTCTAGATTTAAAGGAAGAAATGATTGAATTAGAAAACATAATGAGTAAAGAAATCAAACAAAAAGTTGAAATAATTTTTATGGAGAAATATACAAATTGCAACATGGTCCCTAGAGGCCTTAGACTAAAGAAAAACTGCACGTTTGATCTAGAAGATGATCATGAGAATGAATGGTGTAATATTTTAGAGAAAGCATCACTAGACTTGATGCAAGTAATTATAAAAGCCTGCACTAGGACATTAGAAAACTTATGCATTAAAATAAATCAATTCAAGGAAACCTTAAAACCATACAGTGAAGATCCAGAATTTAAAGAAAGACAACAAATAATAATTAAGAACATGAAAGATCTCAGCAGTAGTATTAATCAGAATAAAAAGAGAAAATTGGAAAGAGATGAGAGTGATTATAATAAGAACAATACAATAAATAGAGATCATCAAACAGTATTTAGAGAAAGCAAACAAACTAAGATAGATAGGGATAATGAAGAAGGAGAGATGGAAACAATAGAAGCAATTGAAAGTAAAAACAAAAATGGGAATAATGACCTTTTTAAAAAAACTAACAAAAAAAACCCAAAATTCAAATAGTAACCCATACAAATATAACAATAATAGTAGAACAAATTCCGACGAATATCGTCAGTATGATACACGGAATAGTGGAGATAACTATTATCCAAAAATAACTGGGAACAATTATAGATCTTACTATAATAAGAATTATACACACTATGAAAAAAGAACAGGTTCAGATCAAAGAGATAGGAGAGATTATAATAGAAGACAATCCCCAGATCGAAGAGAGACAGGATATTACAATCAGACCCAAGATTGGGACAATAGAAAACAAATAGAAAGACCTTACTATAGACATAACAGAGGGAATTATACCACAAATTGGAGAAACAGAGAGGAATATAATAATAACAACTGGGATCAAAGACACCATTGGAGAAGACCTACATACAACACAGACACTCATTTCCAGAGAAATACAGGACAGAGACATTTAGATTCTAGAGAATATAACATGGATCAAGATAGACAATATTACCACTCTGGGGGATACTACTATAATCGAGACAGACCTAATTATAACAGACACAATTATAACAAACACTACACAAATGGACATCACAGACAAGAGGATTATGACAATACATACAAATATATTGAAACAAAAAACAGATATGAAATATTAGAAAATGACAACATTAATGAAAATAATCATTTTTTAGAGAAAAGACAAGAGAAACCATCCACTTCAAAAAGCATTCAGTTAGAAAACAGAGAGAGATTAAAAAACCAAAAGAGAAGAAGGCCAGAGGAAGTAGAGGGAGAAGGGGAAGAATCCCCAGGAAATCACAAGAAGTCAAGATGAGAGATAAAACAGACACTAACACTATAAATAACAACAACGGCATATTCAATTTAAGTGATAAAGTACTGAATAAAGAACAATCACAAATCTTAGCCAAAGGATTATCCTTTGCTCCATCTACACTAATACATGCTAATCAATTTATATGAAAGCTAACTCTAAAAAGACATTTTATAAAAAACCCTCAAGAGAGACAAATACAAACAGCCAAAACAGAATATGTACATACAACACTCAAACCAAAATCACATTACTATCCAACACAAGACAAAGGCAAATACATTGAGATGTTCAAAAAACTAATAAAAGAAGATATACAAAAATGTGAAATTAATAAAAGGAAATCATTAAATCTCACCAAGAAAGAAAAATCTACCCTAAAAGAACTCAAAGATGATCCCAGTATAACAATAAAACAAGCAGACAAAGGAGGAGGAGTGGTAATACTAAACACAAAGGATTATGTAATAGAAGCCAACAGAACATTGGGAGACACAGAAACCTATAAAAGATTAGCATTTAATCCAATTCAAAAAAAAATTAAACAATTCGAAAATATCATTAATAAAGCAAAAACAGTAGAAATAATAAATAATCAAGAATATCAATTCCTAAACATAATACATCCAAAAACACCAGTTTTTTACTACCTTCCAAAAATACATAAAACCCTAGAAAAACCACCCGGACGCCCCATAATTTCAGGAATCGATAGTTTAACATCCAATATGTCCCAATATGTAGATACATTCCTCCAGAAATACGTACACAATTTACCATCATACCTAAAAGACACGACTGATTTTTTAAATATAATAACACAGATAAAGTGGCAAAGTGACTACATATTAGTCACTTGCGACGTTAATTCATTGTATACAAATATCCAACACAAACTTGGTATAGAAGCCTCAGAATATTTTTTAAATTCTGACTATGAAATGAAAACCCTGCAAATTAAATTCATTTTAGAATGCATACAGTTTATATTAGAAAACAATTACTTCAATTTTAATAGCAATTTTTATTTACAATTGAAAGGAACAGCTATGGGCACGAGGTTTGCACCCAGCTATGCAAATCTATTCATGGGGAAGTTCGAAGAAGAACACATTCTACACTCCCCATGGGGTGCAAACCTCGTGCTCTACAAGCGTTTCATCGACAATATATTTCTTATATGGAAAGGTGATCAGGAATTACTAAACTTATTCCTTGAAGATCTAAATTCAAACAACTGGGGAATTAATTTTACCCATGAATCTAGCAAGGAGACTATACACTTTCTAGACGTCTTGATTAATGTTAATAACAATATCATTAACACTAGGACCTACTTTAAACCTACTGACACTAATAGTTACATAAATCCAGAAAGCTGTCATCTTAAAAAATGGATTGACAATATACCCAAAGGCCAATTCTATAGAATGAAGAAAAACTGTTCAGAATCCAAAGTGTTCTTACAACAAGCTGAATTATTAGAGAAGAAATTTCAAGATAAAGGATATCAGGAGAGTAAAATAAAAGAAGCAAAAAAACAAGCCATACAAAAAGATAGATCCGAATTACTAAAATATAATAGGAAAGATGCCAATAAGAACATAAATAGAAAACTATCATTTATAACTGAATATAATGAAGACCATAGAACCATAAAAAAGATTCTAGATAGACATTGGCACATAATAAGAAAAGACCCACTTCTATCAGACATTATAGACGAACATCCTAATATGATATACAGAAAAACAAAAAATCTAAAAAGCATACTGGCACCAAGCGAATTTAATAAAAATAAAAAAAACAAGAGAACAAGACCTAACAGGTAATAAACTTCTTGGTTTTTTCCCCTGTACTAGCTGTAAAGCATGTAAATATGGTAAAAAAGCCAAAGAAGTTACATCATCAAACAATGACTTTAAACATCACATACGAGAGACAATCAGATGCTCAGATACTAATATAATCTACTTAATCCAATGCCAATGCAAACTTCAATATTTAGGACAAACTAGTAGACCTCTACATGACAGAATAAGAGAACATCTTTTAAACATCAAGCATGGCTATTGTAAACATCTACTCTCAAAACATTTTACAGAAGTGCACCAAAAAAAACCAATAGGATTCCAATACTGGGGAATAAAGAAAGTACTTAATAATAGAGGAGGGGATATGGAAAAAACCTTATTATTAAAAGAAGCAGAACTAATATTTAAATTTAATACATTAACACCTAACGGACTTAATGCTGAACTCAATTTAAATCCCTTTATTTAGATCATTAGTTATATATATATAGTTATAATGGTTCGGCATCCTTGATTTAAGCCTCCTATCTGATCCACCAGTTAACCTTCATACTGACATTATACTATCTATAACTGTAAGTTAAACTTTCGATCCATTCCATAGCAAATAACATTATATTCCCCCACCTAAATATATATCACCGATTCACTCTCACATAGAAAAAATGAGATTAGATCTATAGGAATAGAGAAACCAGATAACATTTATCACCATCGTAATCACCCATATACACATAATATATAATATTGTGAACCATAGGTTCGTTGCAATCAAGATCCTCTAAAACACATATCAATTAATGTAATCAGCAATATACACACATTGTATACAAATAGAACTTATAAGGTTCATTTGTGTAGGACTTGTTTTTACATATCACGTTACCATGTATTTACATATCACGTCACCATGTTTCAAGATAACTAGTATTAAAACCCTCTTTTTTTTTCCTTTTTTTCCTTTTTTCCATTTTTTTTCTTTTTTTCTTTTCTAAACTTATATATTTTTTATATATAACCATATGTTGTCATCATAAGAATCTTGTACTAATATAATCATGAACATTTAGTATATATATATCAATACAGAGACATATAGTTTCTAAGTATATACAGCTGGAGAAATCCAATCAGCCAGGGAGGAGCAACGAACATACTATAAGAGAGCCACAAATATCACACAGAAATATCCAGTCTTGATAAAGGCGCATCTATAGCGCTGAAACGCGTAGATTTGACTATCTAATGTGACCAGGCTCTAGCGAGGAAAACGAAAGATCCGTCCAGGAACCACTCCCCCCACGACCCGACTACCTGATTGGACCTCCGAGGACCAGACGTGAATCCATTACCCAGAAGGGATTGCCGGGAAGCCTTAACGGCGAGACGCTGAAAAACAAAGCGATTTTACAACCAGTCGCAGGAACCTTTGAGGCAACCTTCCGAACACCCGTGCAATTGGAGAGGAGGTAAGGGATATCAGTAGTACGGATAGGGGGATCACCGATTTACTCCGTTTTGATCTACCGCTCAGCATTGAGCCCCTTTTTTAAAAAACAGTTACTTTATAACGAAAAACAGCTCAGCTGATATCAGCATTTTTAAACAGGGACATACCACCCTTGGATATAATAGTTGTGGCCACAACTCATATTTTTAACTTTCATCTTATCATCAGACGACCAACGTACATACATAACCCATCAGAGATTGGGAACATTAATATCACACAAGCATCTATTGCCACTTTTTGGTACAACAAACTTTATACCATCACCTATTTATGTATAAATAGGCAATCCTCCTTTATGTGATATTCATCATCGTCTCTGTATTGATAACACATTTTAAAGTCTCTGCTTAGATACACCGCTCCATTTAACCCCACAGATATTCATTGAAAATGTTCTATCATCTGTAACAGTTACATGTGTTGCCTTTTTTGAGAATATGTACTAAATGCAGCAACTTGGAGTTTGTAATTTCATTTTGGTGATCATTTGAAGTTTACATTGAATCATTCATATGTTCATTTTGGTGATCATTTGAAGTTTACATTGAATCATTCATATCTGCATAATAATTGATTGCAAGTGCTTTTTTAGATACTCTTAATGTGTTTTTATTATATGTTTGTATAACATCATTTTCTAGTAAATTATTTTATGTATACAACATTTCAATTCTCCGCATTCTGTTAATTTGTTGAAATTTAATTTTCATCCTGTCACACAGTCGAATATATTTATAATCACGCTTTTTAAGATTTTCACAGAATAATTTAGTTACAAGAGCGACATATTTATAATTCACAAATTTAGAGACTATTTCCATATTAGAGATTATTATTACATTTATTAATACACACATATACCAATCAAAGATTGGATCACATCACTAACTCCAGTCCAACTCACAGCTCATCTTTGAGCGCTCCCCTCCCCCCCACTTGGTTCATCCTTTCACACATCTGATTTTGGGAGAGATCAGATTCAGGGGTAGCAAACAGAGTCTGACACAGTATCACCACACACCGTTTGCAGTAAAATAAATACAAAGTTACCTGTAAAATAAATATAAATCCTAAAATAGCTATAATATAATTATAATTTATATTGTAGCTATATTAGGGTTTATTTTACAGGTAAGTATTTAGCTTTAAATAGGAATAATTTATTTAATAAGAGTTAATTTATTTCGTTAGATTTAAATTATATTTAACTTAGGGGGGTGTTAGGGTTAGACTTAGCAAAGTCTGGCGGTTATGATACACTGTCAGCATTTAACATTGCACAAGCAGTTCTAGTGAACTGCTTGTGCAATTACGCCCCTGCAGATTTGCAGCTATTTGTCCCGCAAGCAGGGTGTGTGAATCAACCCGATCATACATAATATGGCGTATTGATCATGATGTCCACCGCCTCAGAGGCGGCGGACCAGTTAAGGAGCGGTCTTAAGACCGCTGCTTCATAACTGCTGCTTCCAATGAGCCTGAAAGCTCGGGCGGAAACAGGGGCCATTCGGCCCTTAATAAATCGTCCCAATGTGCTAAATCTTATACGAAGATGCTGGCTATCGCTTAGAATTATTTAAATACATTATCCTTTTCATCCAGTCAATACACAGAGGGCAACACCCATCAGAAGTGCGATACAGGAAGTGTGAATCTATCATTACTTTAATTCAACTAGACTATTTCAATGTGCTTTTTAATCCCCTTTGAAAGTTAATGCAGATGTGAAAAGACTGCATCTCATTATTTTAAGCATAATAGATTAATAAAAGTTACATATTAATGCACATTGTATATACTGATATCACACTTTGGATTTAATTTGTGTGTATATTTACTTTGAGTTGTCTTTAAACTTAGTGTATCTTACTCTTAACAATTGTCCAATACTATATCTTATTAGAAACTTCACATCCACCATATATGGCAGTGAACAATTGTTGAGATTTAATTATTGAATTCATCATTATTTATCACCATATATGATTTAAAAACTATTACTTGCAAACAATGTGAAACTGAATACTCATTAAGGGCAAGATTACAAATCGCACAGCAAATCAGTTGTGCACACCACACTCATTGTGGCTTTTTTGCATTTGGGGTTGAGCAGCTATTACAAGTTGCAAAATAACTTTTAGATGTATACTGATTTAAAGACTTCAGGCTGCTTCTGTTTGTATTATGGGTCTTTTCATATGCAGGGGAGGAGGGAAGGTTCTGCTATCAGCCCCTTTCAGTGGGTGTCCCAGGCTTATTTAATCAACAGTGTTAAATTTGGAGCTTCTACGTAAGTTTTTAAAAGGTTTTACACTGGATTTTTATATCAGTGTCTGTGCATATTACCCTTTATGGTAGTGTCTATTACATGCAGTTGGTGTATACTCCTTTATGGAACATAATACTAAAAATGATATGTGCACATATGTTTTTCACATTTTAATAATTTTCTTTTTTAATATCCTTTCATTATCCAAATAAGGCCTATTGAGGTGGTAAAGTTTGTAAATTGGTGGTAACATAAAAATCTCTATAGACTTTTGTGGAGATTGATGATTGTATCACCAGTTTCCACAATCTACTACACCAATGGAAACTAGGCCTATGTTTGCAGGAACATTTATGTAAATGTAGCAACATACACAGATATGCTGTAGATGTCATGTGCAATTACAAAGACCACACATTACTAGACAGCAACTAGTGGTCCTGTAATTCTGATTGGCTAAAATGCAAGTCTGTCAAAAGAACAGAAATAAGGGGGCAGTCTTCTGAGGCTTAGATACAAAGTAATTAAAGAGGTAAAATGTGTATAATTATAACTGTAATTGGTAATAAAGGGATTATCTATCTTTTAAAACAACAAAAATTCTGGTGTTGACTCTCCCTTTAAAGGGACACTCAATCAAAATTAAACTTTCATTATTCAGATAGAGCATGCCATTTTAAACAACTTTCCAATTTACTTCCATTAACTAGATGTGCACAGTCTTTTTATATTTAAACTTTTTAGTCACCAGCTCCTACTGAGCATGTGCAAGAATACGTGTGTATGCATTTGTGAATGGCTGATGGCTGTCACATGGTATGTGTATGCATTTGTGATTGGCTGATGCTGTCACATGGTACAAGGGGAGTGTAAAAAGACATAACTTTTAAAATTGTGAGAAAAAAAATCTACTACTCATTTGAAGTTCAGACTAAGTGCTATTGCATTATCTTGTTATCTTGCATTTGTTGATTATGCAAATCTACTGTGACTGGTCCTTTAAATCCCTAATTAGTTGTGTTTGAAAACTATAACATAGGGTATGCACAGAATATATGCATATGACACAGATGCAGCTTTTATTATAATAATTTCAAGCAATACAAACTTTTTTTAGCAAATAAAATAACACATGAATAAGTTTAATATTTTGAAACATGTTTGATCTTATTGACGTTTCAGAGGACTACAAACAATGCATTGCAAACTCTAACTATCAAACAATCCTCATTTTGTCAAAATTGTGAGTAAACACATAAATAGTAAAGACCTTGACATATAAAATAGGCATTAGAAAGAAAGCAAATGTTATTTTTTATATAAAAATTCTTCAAACACCTTTGTTCGTCACTGAGATTTTTTTTTTTTTAAATATCTACATAATATATATACACATTTAAATTTAATCCCAGAGAGGGTAAGCACAGTCCCATAATTGCAGTAACTGCCAGGGTGCCCTTTATGTTACCATAGGCCTAGATTTAGAGTTTTGCGGCCAAAGCGGTGCGTTAGCTACGCATGCTTTTTTCTGGCCGCACCTTTTAAATACCGCTGGTATTTAGAGTTCACAGAATGGCTGGGTTTTCAGTGCGTTAGGCTCAAAAAAGGGAGCATAGAGCATAATTTAATGCCACTGCAACTCTCTATACCAGCGGTGCTTACGGACGCGGCCAGCTTAAAAAACGTGCTCGTGCACGATATCCCCATAGAAAACAATGGGGCATTTTGAGCTGAAAAAAAACCTAACACCTGCAAAAAAGCAGCGTTCAGCTCTTAACGCAGCCCCATTGTTGTCTATGGGGAAAGACTTCCTACGTCTGCACCTAACACTCTAACATGTACCCCGAGTCTAAACACCCCTAACCTTACACTTATTAACCCCTAATCTGCCGCCCCCGCTATCGCTGACACCTGCATATTTTTTTAACCCCTAATCTGCCGCTCAGTAAACCGCCGCTACCTACATTATCTCTGTGTACCCCTAATCTGCTTCCCCTAACACCGCCGACCCCTATATTATATTTATTAACCCCTAATCTGCCCCCCACAATGTCGCCTCCACCTGCCTACACTTATTAACCCCTAATCTGCCGAGCGGACCGCACCGCTTCTATAATAAAGTTATTAACCCCTAATCCGCCTCAATAACCCTATAATAAATAGTATTAACCCCTAATCTGCCCTCCCGAACATTGCCGACACCTAACTTCAATTATTAACCCCTAATCTGCCGACCGAATCTTGCCGCTACTGTAATAAATGGATTAACCCCTAAAGCTAAGTCTAACCCTAACCCTAACACCCCCCTAAATTAAATATAATTTAAATCTAACTAAATAAATTAACTCTTATTAAATAAATTATTCCTATTTAAAGCTAAATACTTACCTGTAAAATAAACCCTAATATAGCTACAATATAAATTATAATTATATTATAGCTATTTTAGGATTTATATTTATTTTACAGGTAACTTTGTATTTATTTTAACCAGGTACAATAGCTATTAAATAGTTAAGAACTATTTAATAGCTAAAATAGTTAAAATAATTTCAAAATTACCTGTAAAATAAATCCTAACCTAAGTTACAATTAAACCTAACACTACACTATCAATAAATTAATTAAATAAAATACCTACAATTATCTACAATTAAACCTAACACTACACTATCAATAAATTAATTAAATACAATATCTACAAATAACTACAATGAAATAAACTAACTAAAGTACAAAAATAAAAAAGAACTAAGTTACAAAAAATAAAAAAATATTTACAAACATTAGAAAAATATTACAATTTTAAACTAATTACACCTACTCTAAGCCCCCTAATAAAATAACAAAGCCCCCCAAAATAAAAAAAATGCCCTACCCTATTCTAAATTAAAAAAGTTCAAAGCTCTTTTACCTTACCAGCCCTTAAAAGGACCTTTTGTGGGGCATGCCCCAAAGAATTCAGCTCTTTTGCCTGTAAAAAAAAACATACAATACCCCCCCAACATTACAACCCACCACCCACATACCCCTAATCTAACCCAAACCCCCCTTAAATAAAGGTAACACTAAGCCCCTGAAGATCTTCCTACCTTATCTTCACCTCGCCGGGTATCACCGATCGGTCCTGGCTCCAAAATCTTCATCCAACCCAAGCGGGGGCTGGCGATCCATAATCCTGCGGCTGAAGAGGTCCAGAAGAGGCTCCAAAGTCTTCATCCTATTCGGGAAGAAGAGGCGATCCAGACCGGCAACCATCTTGATCCAAGCGGCATCTTCTATCTTCATCTGATGAGGAATGGCTCCATCGTGAAGACCTCCAGCGCGGATCAATCTTCTTCCTCCGACATCTAACTGAAGAATGACGGTTCCTTTAAGGGACGTCATCCAAGATGGCGTCCCTCGAATTCCGATTGGCTGATAGGATTCTATCAGCCAATCGGAATTAAGGTAGGAAAATTCTGATTGGCTGATGGAATCAGCCAATCAGAATCAAGTTCAATCCGATTGGCTGATCCGATCAAATTGTAACTTAGGTAGGATTTATTTTACAGGTAATTTTGTAATTATTTTAACTATTTTAGCTATTAAATAGTTCTTAACTATTTAATAGCTATTGTACCTGGTTAAAATAAATACAAAGTGGGGGGGGAGGGGAGCGCTCAAAGATGAGCTGTGAGTTGGACTGGAGTTAGTGATGTGAACCAATCTTTGATTGGTATATGTGTGTATTAATAATGTAATAATAATCTCTAATATGGAAATAGTCTCTAAATTTTGTGAATTATAAATATGTCGCTCTTGAAACTAAATTATTCTGTGAAAATCTTAAAAAGCGTGATTATAAATATATTGGACTGTGTGACAGGATGAAAATTAAATTTAAACAAATAAAACAGAATGGGGAGAATTGAAATGTTGTATACATAAAAATAATTTACTAGAAAATTATGTTATACAAACATATAATAAAACACATTAAGAGTATCTAAAAAAGCACTCTGCAATTCAATTATTATGCAGATATGAATGATTCAATGTAAACTTCAATGATCACCAAATGAACATATGAATGATTCAATGTAAACTTCAAATGATCACCACAAAATGAATTTACAAACTCCAAGTTGCTGCAATTTAGTATATATTCTCAAAAAAGGCAAACATGTAACTGTTACAGATGAATAGAACATTTTCAATGAATATCTGTGGGGTTAAATGGAGCGGTGTATCTAAGCAGAGACTTTAAACTGTGTTATCAATACATGAGACGATGATGAATAATCACCATAAGGAGGATTGCCTATTTATATACATAATAATAGGTGATGGTATAAAGTTTGTTGTACCAAAAAGTGGCAATAAATGCTTGTGTGATATTAATGTTCCCAATCTCTGATGGGTTATGTATGTACGTTGGTCGTCTGATGATAAGATAAAAGTTAAAAATATGAGTTGTGGCCACAACTATTATATCCAAGGGTGGTATGTCCCTGTTTAAAAATGCTGATATCAGCTGAGCGGTTTTTCGTTATAAAGTAAAAAAGGGGCTCAATGCTGAGCGGTAGATCAAAACGGAGTAAATCGGTGATCCCCCTATCCGTACTACTGATATCCCTTACCTCCTCCCCAATTGCACGGGTGTTCGGAAGGTTGCCTCAAAGGTTCCTGCGACTGGTTGTAAAATCGCTTTTTTTTTCGGCGTCTCGCCGTTAAGGCTTCCCGGCAATCCTTCTGGGTAATGGATTCACGTCTGGTCCTCGGAGGTCCAATCAGGTAGTCGGGTCGTGGGGGGGAGTGGTTCCTGGACGGATCTTTCGAACATATATAAGTTTAGAAAAGAAAAAAAGAAAAAAAATGGAAAAAAAGGAAAAAAAGGAAAAAAAAAGAGGGTTTTAATACTAGTTATCTTGAAACATGGTGACGTGATATGTAAATACATGGGTAACGTGATATGTAAAAACAAGTCCTACACAAATGAACCTTATAAGTTCTATTTGTATACAATGTGTGTATATTGCTGATTACACTAGTTGATATGTGTTTTAGAGGATCTTGATTGCAACGAACCTATGGTTCACAATATTATATATTATGTGTATATCGGTGATTACGCTGGTGATAAATGTTATCTGGTTTCTCTATTCCTATAGATCTAATCTCATTTTTTCTATGTGAGAGTGAATCAGTGATATATATTTAGGTGGGGGAATATAATGTTATTTGCTATGGAATGGATCGAAAGTTTAACTTACAGTTATAGATAGTATAATGTCAGTATGAAGGTTAACTGGTGGATCAGATAGGAGGCTTAAATCAAGGATTCCGAACCAATATAACTATATATATATAACTAATGATCTAAATAAAGGGATTTAAATTGAGTTCAGCATTAAGTCCGTTAGGTGTTAATGTATTAAATTTAAATATTAGTTCTGCTTCTTTTAATAATAAGGTTTTTTCCATATCCCCTCCTCTATTATTAAGTACTTTCTTTATTCCCCAGTATTGGAATCCTATTGGTTTTTTTTGGTGCACTTCTGTAAAATGTTTTGAGAGTAGATGTTTACAATAGCCATGCTTGATGTTTAAAAGATGTTCTCTTATTCTGTCATGTAGAGGTCTACTAGTTTGTCCTAAATATTGAAGTTTGCATTGGCATTGGATTAAGTAGATTATATTAGTATCTGAGCATCTGATTGTCTCTCGTATGTGATGTTTAAAGTCATTGTTTGATGATGTAACGTCTTTGGCTTTTTTACCATATTTACATGCTTTACAGCTAGTACAGGGAAAAAACCAAGGAGTTTATTACCTGTTAGGTCTTGTTCTCTTGTTTTTTTATTTTTATTAAATTCGCTTGGTGCCAGTATGCTTTTTAGATTTTTTGTTTTTCTGTATATCATATTAGGATGTTCGTCTATAATGTCTGATAGAAGTGGGTCTTTTCTTATTATGTGCCAATGTCTATCTAGAATCTTTTTTATGGTTCTATGGTCTTCATTATATTCAGTTATAAATGATAGTTTTCTATTTATGTTCTTATTGGCATCTTTCCTATTATATTTTAGTAATTCGGATCTATCTTTTTGTATGGCTTGTTTTTTTGCTTCTTTTATTTTACTCTCCTGATATCCTTTATCTTGAAATTTCTTCTCTAATAATTCAGCTTGTTGTAAGAACACTTTGGATTCTGAACAGTTTTTCTTCATTCTATAGAATTGGCCTTTGGGTATATTGTCAATCCATTTTTTAAGATGACAGCTTTCTGGATTTATGTAACTATTAGTGTCAGTAGGTTTAAAGTAGGTCCTAGTGTTAATGATATTGTTATTAACATTAATCAAGACGTCTAGAAAGTGTATATTCTCCTTGCTAGATTCATGGGTAAAATTAATTCCCCAGTTGTTTGAATTTAGATCTTCAAGGAATAAGTTTAGTAATTCCTGATCACCTTTCCATATAAGAAATATATTGTCGATGAAACGCTTGTAGAGCACGAGGTTTGCACCCCATGGGGAGTGTAGAATGTGTTCTTCTTCGAACTTCCCCATGAATAGATTTGCATAGCTGGGTGCAAACCTCGTGCCCATAGCTGTTCCTTTCAATTGTAAATAAAAATTGCCATTAAAATTTTCACACATCTGATTTTGGGAGAGATCAGATTCAGGGGTAGCAAACAGAGTCTGACACAGTATCACCACACACCGTTTGCAGTAACTTTTCACAGCCTCCCGTTTGGCAGATACTATATCAGTAATGGACATTTTTAACCTGAGAGACAATTTATTTTCTGAGATTTGTAATAATACAACTAGTAACAACTCAGATACAGTTACTCTAGATTTAAAGGAAGAAATGATTGAATTAGAAAACATAATGAGTAAAGAAATCAAACAAAAAGTTGAAATAATTTTTATGGAGAAATATACAAATTGCAACATGGTCCCTAGAGGCCTTAGACTAAAGAAAAACTGCACGTTTGATCTAGAAGATGATCATGAGAATGAATGGTGTAATATTTTAGAGAAAGCATCACTAGACTTGATGCAAGTAATTATAAAAGCCTGCACTAGGACATTAGAAAACTTATGCATTAAAATAAATCAATTCAAGGAAACCTTAAAACCATACAGTGAAGATCCAGAATTTAAAGAAAGACAACAAATAATAATTAAGAACATGAAAGATCTCAGCAGTAGTATTAATCAGAATAAAAAGAGAAAATTGGAAAGAGATGAGAGTGATTATAATAAGAACAATACAATAAATAGAGATCATCAAACAGTATTTAGAGAAAGCAAACAAACTAAGATAGATAGGGATAATGAAGAAGGAGAGATGGAAACAATAGAAGCAATTGAAAGTAAAAACAAAAATGGGAATAATGACCTTTTTAAAAAAACTAACAAAAAAAAACCCAAAATTCAAATAGTAACCCATACAAATATAACAATAATAGTAGAACAAATTCCGACGAATATCGTCAGTATGATACACGGAATAGTGGAGATAACTATTATCCAAAAATAACTGGGAACAATTATAGATCTTACTATAATAAGAATTATACACACTATGAAAAAAGAACAGGTTCAGATCAAAGAGATAGGAGAGATTATAATAGAAGACAATCCCCAGATCGAAGAGAGACAGGATATTACAATCAGACCCAAGATTGGGACAATAGAAAACAAATAGAAAGACCTTACTATAGACATAACAGAGGGAATTATACCACAAATTGGAGAAACAGAGAGGAATATAATAATAACAACTGGGATCAAAGACACCATTGGAGAAGACCTACATACAACACAGACACTCATTTCCAGAGAAATACAGGACAGAGACATTTAGATTCTAGAGAATATAACATGGATCAAGATAGACAATATTACCACTCTGGGGGATACTACTATAATCGAGACAGACCTAATTATAACAGACACAATTATAACAAACACTACACAAATGGACATCACAGACAAGAGGATTATGACAATACATACAAATATATTGAAACAAAAAACAGATATGAAATATTAGAAAATGACAACATTAATGAAAATAATCATTTTTTAGAGAAAAGACAAGAGAAACCATCCACTTCAAAAAGCATTCAGTTAGAAAACAGAGAGAGATTAAAAAACCAAAAGAGAAGAAGGCCAGAGGAAGTAGAGGGAGAAGGGGAAGAATCCCCAGGAAATCACAAGAAGTCAAGATGAGAGATAAAACAGACACTAACACTATAAATAACAACAACGGCATATTCAATTTAAGTGATAAAGTACTGAATAAAGAACAATCACAAATCTTAGCCAAAGGATTATCCTTTGCTCCATCTACACTAATACATGCTAATCAATTTATATGAAAGCTAACTCTAAAAAGACATTTTATAAAAAACCCTCAAGAGAGACAAATACAAACAGCCAAAACAGAATATGTACATACAACACTCAAACCAAAATCACATTACTATCCAACACAAGACAAAGGCAAATACATTGAGATGTTCAAAAAACTAATAAAAGAAGATATACAAAAATGTGAAATTAATAAAAGGAAATCATTAAATCTCACCAAGAAAGAAAAATCTACCCTAAAAGAACTCAAAGATGATCCCAGTATAACAATAAAACAAGCAGACAAAGGAGGAGGAGTGGTAATACTAAACACAAAGGATTATGTAATAGAAGCCAACAGAACATTGGGAGACACAGAAACCTATAAAAGATTAGCATTTAATCCAATTCAAAAAAAAATTAAACAATTCGAAAATATCATTAATAAAGCAAAAACAGTAGAAATAATAAATAATCAAGAATATCAATTCCTAAACATAATACATCCAAAAACACCAGTTTTTTACTACCTTCCAAAAATACATAAAACCCTAGAAAAACCACCCGGACGCCCCATAATTTCAGGAATCGATAGTTTAACATCCAATATGTCCCAATATGTAGATACATTCCTCCAGAAATACGTACACAATTTACCATCATACCTAAAAGACACGACTGATTTTTTAAATATAATAACACAGATAAAGTGGCAAAGTGACTACATATTAGTCACTTGCGACGTTAATTCATTGTATACAAATATCCAACACAAACTTGGTATAGAAGCCTCAGAATATTTTTTAAATTCTGACTATGAAATGAAAACCCTGCAAATTAAATTCATTTTAGAATGCATACAGTTTATATTAGAAAACAATTACTTCAATTTTAATAGCAATTTTTATTTACAATTGAAAGGAACAGCTATGGGCACGAGGTTTGCACCCAGCTATGCAAATCTATTCATGGGGAAGTTCGAAGAAGAACACATTCTACACTCCCCATGGGGTGCAAACCTCGTGCTCTACAAGCGTTTCATCGACAATATATTTCTTATATGGAAAGGTGATCAGGAATTACTAAACTTATTCCTTGAAGATCTAAATTCAAACAACTGGGGAATTAATTTTACCCATGAATCTAGCAAGGAGACTATACACTTTCTAGACGTCTTGATTAATGTTAATAACAATATCATTAACACTAGGACCTACTTTAAACCTACTGACACTAATAGTTACATAAATCCAGAAAGCTGTCATCTTAAAAAATGGATTGACAATATACCCAAAGGCCAATTCTATAGAATGAAGAAAAACTGTTCAGAATCCAAAGTGTTCTTACAACAAGCTGAATTATTAGAGAAGAAATTTCAAGATAAAGGATATCAGGAGAGTAAAATAAAAGAAGCAAAAAAACAAGCCATACAAAAAGATAGATCCGAATTACTAAAATATAATAGGAAAGATGCCAATAAGAACATAAATAGAAAACTATCATTTATAACTGAATATAATGAAGACCATAGAACCATAAAAAAGATTCTAGATAGACATTGGCACATAATAAGAAAAGACCCACTTCTATCAGACATTATAGACGAACATCCTAATATGATATACAGAAAAACAAAAAATCTAAAAAGCATACTGGCACCAAGCGAATTTAATAAAAATAAAAAAAACAAGAGAACAAGACCTAACAGGTAATAAACTTCTTGGTTTTTTCCCCTGTACTAGCTGTAAAGCATGTAAATATGGTAAAAAAGCCAAAGAAGTTACATCATCAAACAATGACTTTAAACATCACATACGAGAGACAATCAGATGCTCAGATACTAATATAATCTACTTAATCCAATGCCAATGCAAACTTCAATATTTAGGACAAACTAGTAGACCTCTACATGACAGAATAAGAGAACATCTTTTAAACATCAAGCATGGCTATTGTAAACATCTACTCTCAAAACATTTTACAGAAGTGCACCAAAAAAAACCAATAGGATTCCAATACTGGGGAATAAAGAAAGTACTTAATAATAGAGGAGGGGATATGGAAAAAACCTTATTATTAAAAGAAGCAGAACTAATATTTAAATTTAATACATTAACACCTAACGGACTTAATGCTGAACTCAATTTAAATCCCTTTATTTAGATCATTAGTTATATATATATAGTTATAATGGTTCGGCATCCTTGATTTAAGCCTCCTATCTGATCCACCAGTTAACCTTCATACTGACATTATACTATCTATAACTGTAAGTTAAACTTTCGATCCATTCCATAGCAAATAACATTATATTCCCCCACCTAAATATATATCACCGATTCACTCTCACATAGAAAAAATGAGATTAGATCTATAGGAATAGAGAAACCAGATAACATTTATCACCATCGTAATCACCCATATACACATAATATATAATATTGTGAACCATAGGTTCGTTGCAATCAAGATCCTCTAAAACACATATCAATTAATGTAATCAGCAATATACACACATTGTATACAAATAGAACTTATAAGGTTCATTTGTGTAGGACTTGTTTTTACATATCACGTTACCATGTATTTACATATCACGTCACCATGTTTCAAGATAACTAGTATTAAAACCCTCTTTTTTTTTCCTTTTTTTCCTTTTTTTCCATTTTTTTTCTTTTTTTCTTTTCTAAACTTATATATTTTTTATATATAACCATATGTTGTCATCATAAGAATCTTGTACTAATATAATCATGAACATTTAGTATATATATATCAATACAGAGACATATAGTTTCTAAGTATATACAGCTGGAGAAATCCAATCAGCCAGGGAGGAGCAACGAACATACTATAAGAGAGCCACAAATATCACACAGAAATATCCAGTCTTGATAAAGGCGCATCTATAGCGCTGAAACGCGTAGATTTGACTATCTAATGTGACCAGGCTCTAGCGAGGAAAACGAAAGATCCGTCCAGGAACCACTCCCCCCACGACCCGACTACCTGATTGGACCTCCGAGGACCAGACGTGAATCCATTACCCAGAAGGGATTGCCGGGAAGCCTTAACGGCGAGACGCTGAAAAACAAAGCGATTTTACAACCAGTCGCAGGAACCTTTGAGGCAACCTTCCGAACACCCGTGCAATTGGAGAGGAGGTAAGGGATATCAGTAGTACGGATAGGGGGATCACCGATTTACTCCGTTTTGATCTACCGCTCAGCATTGAGCCCCTTTTTTAAAAAACAGTTACTTTATAACGAAAAACAGCTCAGCTGATATCAGCATTTTTAAACAGGGACATACCACCCTTGGATATAATAGTTGTGGCCACAACTCATATTTTTAACTTTCATCTTATCATCAGA
This sequence comes from Bombina bombina, assembly GCF_027579735.1. Lineage (NCBI taxonomy): Eukaryota > Metazoa > Chordata > Amphibia > Anura > Bombinatoridae > Bombina > Bombina bombina. The sequence continues at coordinate 500,720,778 of NC_069500.1, forward strand.
CGACCAACGTACATACATAACCCATCAGAGATTGGGAACATTAATATCACACAAGCATCTATTGCCACTTTTTGGTACAACAAACTTTATACCATCACCTATTTATGTATAAATAGGCAATCCTCCTTTATGTGATATTCATCATCGTCTCTGTATTGATAACACATTTTAAAGTCTCTGCTTAGATACACCGCTCCATTTAACCCCACAGATATTCATTGAAAATGTTCTATCATCTGTAACAGTTACATGTGTTGCCTTTTTTGAGAATATGTACTAAATGCAGCAACTTGGAGTTTGTAATTTCATTTTGGTGATCATTTGAAGTTTACATTGAATCATTCATATGTTCATTTTGGTGATCATTTGAAGTTTACATTGAATCATTCATATCTGCATAATAATTGATTGCAAGTGCTTTTTTAGATACTCTTAATGTGTTTTTATTATATGTTTGTATAACATCATTTTCTAGTAAATTATTTTATGTATACAACATTTCAATTCTCCGCATTCTGTTAATTTGTTGAAATTTAATTTTCATCCTGTCACACAGTCGAATATATTTATAATCACGCTTTTTAAGATTTTCACAGAATAATTTAGTTACAAGAGCGACATATTTATAATTCACAAATTTAGAGACTATTTCCATATTAGAGATTATTATTACATTTATTAATACACACATATACCAATCAAAGATTGGATCACATCACTAACTCCAGTCCAACTCACAGCTCATCTTTGAGCGCTCCCCTCCCCCCCACTTGGTTCATCCGTTCACACATCTGAATTTGGGAGAGATCAGATTCAGGGGTAGCAAACAGAGTCTGACACAGTATCACCACACACCGTTTGCAGTAAAATAAATACAAAGTTACCTGTAAAATAAATATAAATCCTAAAATAGCTATAATATAATTATAATTTATATTGTAGCTATATTAGGGTTTATTTTACAGGTAAGTATTTAGCTTTAAATAGGAATAATTTATTTAATAAGAGTTAATTTATTTCGTTAGATTTAAATTATATTTAACTTAGGGGGGTGTTAGGGTTAGACTTAGCAAAGTCTGGCGGTTATGATACACTGTCAGCATTTAACATTGCACAAGCAGTTCTAGTGAACTGCTTGTGCAATTACGCCCCTGCAGATTTGCAGCTATTTGTCCCGCAAGCAGGGTGTGTGAATCAACCCGATCATACATAATATGGCGTATTGATCATGATGTCCACCGCCTCAGAGGCGGCGGACCAGTTAAGGAGCGGTCTTAAGACCGCTGCTTCATAACTGCTGCTTCCAATGAGCCTGAAAGCTCGGGCGGAAACAGGGGCCATTCGGCCCTTAATAAATCGTCCCAATGTGCTAAATCTTATACGAAGATGCTGGCTATCGCTTAGAATTATTTAAATACATTATCCTTTTCATCCAGTCAATACACAGAGGGCAACACCCATCAGAAGTGCGATACAGGAAGTGTGAATCTATCATTACTTTAATTCAACTAGACTATTTCAATGTGCTTTTTAATCCCCTTTGAAAGTTAATGCAGATGTGAAAAGACTGCATCTCATTATTTTAAGCATAATAGATTAATAAAAGTTACATATTAATGCACATTGTATATACTGATATCACACTTTGGATTTAATTTGTGTGTATATTTACTTTGAGTTGTCTTTAAACTTAGTGTATCTTACTCTTAACAATTGTCCAATACTATATCTTATTAGAAACTTCACATCCACCATATATGGCAGTGAACAATTGTTGAGATTTAATTATTGAATTCATCATTATTTATCACCATATATGATTTAAAAACTATTACTTGCAAACAATGTGAAACTGAATACTCATTAAGGGCAAGATTACAAATCGCACAGCAAATCAGTTGTGCACACCACACTCATTGTGGCTTTTTTGCATTTGGGGTTGAGCAGCTATTACAAGTTGCAAAATAACTTTTAGATGTATACTGATTTAAAGACTTCAGGCTGCTTCTGTTTGTATTATGGGTCTTTTCATATGCAGGGGAGGAGGGAAGGTTCTGCTATCAGCCCCTTTCAGTGGGTGTCCCAGGCTTATTTAATCAACAGTGTTAAATTTGGAGCTTCTACGTAAGTTTTTAAAAGGTTTTACACTGGATTTTTATATCAGTGTCTGTGCATATTACCCTTTATGGTAGTGTCTATTACATGCAGTTGGTGTATACTCCTTTATGGAACATAATACTAAAAATGATATGTGCACATATGTTTTTCACATTTTAATAATTTTCTTTTTTAATATCCTTTCATTATCCAAATAAGGCCTATTGAGGTGGTAAAGTTTGTAAATTGGTGGTAACATAAAAATCTCTATAGACTTTTGTGGAGATTGATGATTGTATCACCAGTTTCCACAATCTACTACACCAATGGAAACTAGGCCTATGTTTGCAGGAACATTTATGTAAATGTAGCAACATACACAGATATGCTGTAGATGTCATGTGCAATTACAAAGACCACACATTACTAGACAGCAACTAGTGGTCCTGTAATTCTGATTGGCTAAAATGCAAGTCTGTCAAAAGAACAGAAATAAGGGGGCAGTCTTCTGAGGCTTAGATACAAAGTAATTAAAGAGGTAAAATGTGTATAATTATAACTGTAATTGGTAATAAAGGGATTATCTATCTTTTAAAACAACAAAAATTCTGGTGTTGACTCTCCCTTTAAAGGGACACTCAATCAAAATTAAACTTTCATTATTCAGATAGAGCATGCCATTTTAAACAACTTTCCAATTTACTTCCATTAACTAGATGTGCACAGTCTTTTTATATTTAAACTTTTTAGTCACCAGCTCCTACTGAGCATGTGCAAGAATACGTGTGTATGCATTTGTGAATGGCTGATGGCTGTCACATGGTATGTGTATGCATTTGTGATTGGCTGATGCTGTCACATGGTACAAGGGGAGTGTAAAAAGACATAACTTTTAAAATTGTGAGAAAAAAAATCTACTACTCATTTGAAGTTCAGACTAAGTGCTATTGCATTATCTTGTTATCTTGCATTTGTTGATTATGCAAATCTACTGTGACTGGTCCTTTAAATCCCTAATTAGTTGTGTTTGAAAACTATAACATAGGGTATGCACAGAATATATGCATATGACACAGATGCAGCTTTTATTATAATAATTTCAAGCAATACAAACTTTTTTTAGCAAATAAAATAACACATGAATAAGTTTAATATTTTGAAACATGTTTGATCTTATTGACGTTTCAGAGGACTACAAACAATGCATTGCAAACTCTAACTATCAAACAATCCTCATTTTGTCAAAATTGTGAGTAAACACATAAATAGTAAAGACCTTGACATATAAAATAGGCATTAGAAAGAAAGCAAATGTTATTTTTTATATAAAAATTCTTCAAACACCTTTGTTCGTCACTGAGATTTTTTTTTTTTTAAATATCTACATAATATATATACACATTTAAATTTAATCCCAGAGAGGGTAAGCACAGTCCCATAATTGCAGTAACTGCCAGGGTGCCCTTTATGTTACCATAGGCCTAGATTTAGAGTTTTGCGGCCAAAGCGGTGCGTTAGCTACGCATGCTTTTTTCTGGCCGCACCTTTTAAATACCGCTGGTATTTAGAGTTCACAGAATGGCTGGGTTTTCAGTGCGTTAGGCTCAAAAAAGGGAGCATAGAGCATAATTTAATGCCACTGCAACTCTCTATACCAGCGGTGCTTACGGACGCGGCCAGCTTAAAAAACGTGCTCGTGCACGATATCCCCATAGAAAACAATGGGGCATTTTGAGCTGAAAAAAAACCTAACACCTGCAAAAAAGCAGCGTTCAGCTCTTAACGCAGCCCCATTGTTGTCTATGGGGAAAGACTTCCTACGTCTGCACCTAACACTCTAACATGTACCCCGAGTCTAAACACCCCTAACCTTACACTTATTAACCCCTAATCTGCCGCCCCCGCTATCGCTGACACCTGCATATTTTTTTAACCCCTAATCTGCCGCTCAGTAAACCGCCGCTACCTACATTATCTCTGTGTACCCCTAATCTGCTTCCCCTAACACCGCCGACCCCTATATTATATTTATTAACCCCTAATCTGCCCCCCACAATGTCGCCTCCACCTGCCTACACTTATTAACCCCTAATCTGCCGAGCGGACCGCACCGCTTCTATAATAAAGTTATTAACCCCTAATCCGCCTCAATAACCCTATAATAAATAGTATTAACCCCTAATCTGCCCTCCCGAACATTGCCGACACCTAACTTCAATTATTAACCCCTAATCTGCCGACCGAATCTTGCCGCTACTGTAATAAATGGATTAACCCCTAAAGCTAAGTCTAACCCTAACCCTAACACCCCCCTAAATTAAATATAATTTAAATCTAACTAAATAAATTAACTCTTATTAAATAAATTATTCCTATTTAAAGCTAAATACTTACCTGTAAAATAAACCCTAATATAGCTACAATATAAATTATAATTATATTATAGCTATTTTAGGATTTATATTTATTTTACAGGTAACTTTGTATTTATTTTAACCAGGTACAATAGCTATTAAATAGTTAAGAACTATTTAATAGCTAAAATAGTTAAAATAATTTCAAAATTACCTGTAAAATAAATCCTAACCTAAGTTACAATTAAACCTAACACTACACTATCAATAAATTAATTAAATAAAATACCTACAATTATCTACAATTAAACCTAACACTACACTATCAATAAATTAATTAAATACAATATCTACAAATAACTACAATGAAATAAACTAACTAAAGTACAAAAAATAAAAAAGAACTAAGTTACAAAAAATAAAAAAATATTTACAAACATTAGAAAAATATTACAATTTTAAACTAATTACACCTACTCTAAGCCCCCTAATAAAATAACAAAGCCCCCCAAAATAAAAAAATGCCCTACCCTATTCTAAATTAAAAAAGTTCAAAGCTCTTTTACCTTACCAGCCCTTAAAAGGACCTTTTGTGGGGCATGCCCCAAAGAATTCAGCTCTTTTGCCTGTAAAAAAAACCATACAATACCCCCCCAACATTACAACCCACCACCCACATACCCCTAATCTAACCCAAACCCCCCTTAAATAAAGGTAACACTAAGCCCCTGAAGATCTTCCTACCTTATCTTCACCTCGCCGGGTATCACCGATCGGTCCTGGCTCCAAAATCTTCATCCAACCCAAGCGGGGGCTGGCGATCCATAATCCTGCGGCTGAAGAGGTCCAGAAGAGGCTCCAAAGTCTTCATCCTATTCGGGAAGAAGAGGCGATCCAGACCGGCAACCATCTTGATCCAAGCGGCATCTTCTATCTTCATCTGATGAGGAATGGCTCCATCGTGAAGACCTCCAGCGCGGATCAATCTTCTTCCTCCGACATCTAACTGAAGAATGACGGTTCCTTTAAGGGACGTCATCCAAGATGGCGTCCCTCGAATTCCGATTGGCTGATAGGATTCTATCAGCCAATCGGAATTAAGGTAGGAAAATTCTGATTGGCTGATGGAATCAGCCAATCAGAATCAAGTTCAATCCGATTGGCTGATCCGATCAGCCAATCAGATTGAGCTCGCATTCTATTGGCTGATCGGAACAGCCAATAGAATGCAAGCTCAATCTGATTGGCTGATTGGATCAGTCAATCGTATTGAACTTGATTCTGATTGGCTGATTCCATTAGCCAATCAGAATTTTCCTAACTTAATTCCGATTGGATGATAGAATCCTATCAGCCAATCGGAATTCGAGGGACGCCATCTTGTTTATTTCATTGTAGTTATTTGTAGATATTGTATTTAATTAATTTATTGATAGTGTAGTGTTAGGTTTAATTGTAGATAATTGTAGGTATTTTATTTAATTAATTTATTGCTAGTGTAGTGTTAAGTTTAATTGTAACTTAGGTAGGATTTATTTTACAGGTAATTTTGTAATTATTTTAACTATTTTAGCTATTAAATAGTTCTTAACTATTTAATAGCTATTGTACCTGGTTAAAATAAATACAAAGTGGGGGGGGAGGGGAGCGCTCAAAGATGAGCTGTGAGTTGGACTGGAGTTAGTGATGTGAACCAATCTTTGATTGGTATATGTGTGTATTAATAATGTAATAATAATCTCTAATATGGAAATAGTCTCTAAATTTGTGAATTATAAATATGTCGCTCTTGAAACTAAATTATTCTGTGAAAATCTTAAAAAGCGTGATTATAAATATATTGGACTGTGTGACAGGATGAAAATTAAATTTAAACAAATAAACAGAATGCGGAGAATTGAAATGTTGTATACATAAAATAATTTACTAGAAAATTATGTTATACAAACATATAATAAAAACACATTAAGAGTATCTAAAAAAGCACTTGCAATCAATTATTATGCAGATATGAATGATTCAATGTAAACTTCAAATGATCACCAAAATGAACATATGAATGATTCAATGTAAACTTCAAATGATCACCAAAATGAATTTACAAACTCCAAGTTGCTGCATTTAGTATATATTCTCAAAAAAGGCAACACATGTAACTGTTACAGATGATAGAACATTTTCAATGAATATCTGTGGGGTTAAATGGAGCGGTGTATCTAAGCAGAGACTTTAAAATGTGTTATCAATACAGAGACGATGATGAATATCACATAAAGGAGGATTGCCTATTTATACATAAATAGGTGATGGTATAAAGTTTGTTGTACCAAAAAGTGGCAATAAATGCTTGTGTGATATTAATGTTCCCAATCTCTGATGGGTTATGTATGTACGTTGGTCGTCTGATGATAAGATAAAAGTTAAAAATATGAGTTGTGGCCACAACTATTATATCCAAGGGTGGTATGTCCCTGTTTAAAAATGCTGATATCAGCTGAGCGGTTTTTCGTTATAAAGTAAAAAAGGGGCTCAATGCTGAGCGGTAGATCAAAACGGAGTAAATCGGTGATCCCCCTATCCGTACTACTGATATCCCTTACCTCCTCCCCAATTGCACGGGTGTTCGGAAGGTTGCCTCAAAGGTTCCTGCGACTGGTTGTAAAATCGCTTTTTTTTTCGGCGTCTCGCCGTTAAGGCTTCCCGGCAATCCCTTCTGGGTAATGGATTCACGTCTGGTCCTCGGAGGTCCAATCAGGTAGTCGGGTCGTGGGGGGGAGTGGTTCCTGGACGGATCTTTCGTTTTCCTCGCTAGAGCCTGGTCACATTAGATAGTCAAATCTACGCGTTTCAGCGCTATAGATGCGCCTTTATCAAGACTGGATATTTCTGTGTGATATTTGTGGCTCTCTTATAGTATGTTCGTTGCTCCTCCCTGGCTGATTGGATTTCTCCAGCTGTATATTCTTAGAAACTATATGTCTCTGTATTGATATATATATGCTAAACGTTCATGATTATATTAGTACAAGATTCTTATGATGACAACATATGGTTATATATAAAACATATATAAGTTTAGAAAAGAAAAAAAGAAAAAAAATGGAAAAAAGAAAAAAAAAGAAAAAAAAAAGAGGGTTTTAATACTAGATATCTTGAAACATGGTGACGTGATATGTAAATACATGGTAACGTGATATGTAAAAACAAGTCCTACACAAATGAACCTTATAAGTTCTATTTGTATACAATGTGTGTATATTGCTGATTACACTAATTGATATGTGTTTTAGAGGATCTTGATTGCAACGAACCTATGGTTCACAATATTATATATTATGTGTATATCGGTGATTACGCTGGTGATAAATGTTATCTGGTTTCTCTATTCCTATAGATCTAATCTCATTTTTTCTATGTGAGAGTGAATCGGTGATATATATTTAGGTGGGGGAATATAATGTTATTTGCTATGGAATGGATCGAAAGTTTAACTTACAGTTATAGATAGTATAATGTCAGTATGAAGGTTAACTGGTGGATCAGATAGGAGGCTTAAATCAAGGATTCCGAACCAATATAACTATATATATAACTAATGATCTAAATAAAGGGATTTAAATTGAGTTCAGCATTAAGTCCGTTAGGTGTTAATGTATTAAATTTAAATATTAGTTCTGCTTCTTTTAATAATAAGGTTTTTTCCATATCCCCTCCTCTATTATTAAGTACTTTCTTTATTCCCCAGTATTGGAATCCTATTGGTTTTTTTTGGTGCACTTCTGTAAAATGTTTTGAGAGTAGATGTTTACAATAGCCATGCTTGATGTTTAAAAGATGTTCTCTTATTCTGTCATGTAGAGGTCTACTAGTTTGTCCTAAATATTGAAGTTTGCATTGGCATTGGATTAAGTAGATTATATTAGTATCTGAGCATCTGATTGTCTCTCGTATGTGATGTTTAAAGTCATTGTTTGATGATGTAACTTCTTTGGCTTTTTTACCATATTTACATGCTTTACAGCTAGTACAGGGGAAAAAACCAAGGAGTTTATTACCTGTTAGGTCTTGTTCTCTTGTTTTTTTATTTTTATTAAATTCGCTTGGTGCCAGTATGCTTTTTAGATTTTTTGTTTTTCTGTATATCATATTAGGATGTTCGTCTATAATGTCTGATAGAAGTGGGTCTTTTCTTATTATGTGCCAATGTCTATCTAGAATCTTTTTTATGGTTCTATGGTCTTCATTATATTCAGTTATAAATGATAGTTTTCTATTTATGTTCTTATTGGCATCTTTCCTATTATATTTTAGTAATTCGGATCTATCTTTTTGTATGGCTTGTTTTTTTGCTTCTTTTATTTTACTCTCCTGATATCCTTTATCTTCAAATTTCTTCTCTAATAATTCAGCTTGTTGTAAGAACACTTTGGATTCTGAACAGTTTTTCTTCATTCTATAGAATTGGCCTTTGGGTATATTGTCAATCCATTTTTTAAGATGACAGCTTTCTGGATTTATGTAACTATTAGTGTCAGTAGGTTTAAAGTAGGTCCTAGTGTTAATGATATTGTTATTAACATTAATCAAGACGTCTAGAAAGTGTATATTCTCCTTGCTAGATTCATGGGTAAAATTAATTCCCCAGTTGTTTGAATTTAGATCTTCAAGGAATAAGTTTAGTAATTCCTGATCACCTTTCCATATAAGAAATATATCGTCGATGAAACGCTTGTAGAGCATGAGGTTTGCACCCCATGGGGAGTGTAGAATGTGTTCTTCTTCGAACTTCCCCATGAATAGATTTGCATAGCTGGGTGCAAACCTCGTGCCCATAGCTGTTCCTTTCAATTGTAAATAAAAATTGCCATTAAAATTGAAGTAATTGTTTTCTAATATAAACTGTATGCATTCTAAAATGAATTTAATTTGCGGGGTTTTCATTTCATAGTCGGAATTTAAAAAATATTCTGAGGCTTCTATACCAAGTTTGTGTTGGATATTTGTATACAATGAATTAACGTCACAAGTGACTAATATGTAGTCACTTTGCCACTTTATCTGTGTTATTATATTTAAAAAATCAGTCGTGTCTTTTAGGTATGATGGTAAATTGTGTACGTATTTCTGGAGGAATGTATCTACATATTGGGACATATTGGATGTTAAACTATCGATTCCTGAAATTATGGGGCGTCCGGGTGGTTTTTCTAGGGTATATATTGATATTCTTGATTATTTATTATTTCTACTGTTTTTGCTTTATTAATGATATTTTCGAATTGTTTAATTTGTTTTTGAATTGGATTAAATGCTAATCTTTTATAGGTTTCTGTGTCTCCTAATATTCTGTTGGCTTCTATTACATAATCCTTTGTGTTTAGTATTACCACTCCTCCTCCCTTGTCTGCTTGTTTTATTGTTATACTGGGATCATCTTTGAGTTCTTTTAGGGTAGATTTTTCTGTCTTGGTGAGATTTAATGATTTCCTTTTATTAATTTCACATTTTTGTATATCTTCTTTTATTAGTTTTTCGAACATCTCAATGTATTTGCCTTTGTCTTGTGTTGGATAGTAATGTGATTTTGGTTTGAGTGTTGTATGTACATATTCTGTTTTGGCTGTTTGTATTTGTCTCTCTTGAGGGTTTTTTATAAAATGTCTTTTTAGAGTTAGCTTTCGTATAAATTGATTAGCATGTATTAGTGTATTAAATTTATTTATTCTAGTAGATGGAGCAAAGGATAATCCTTTGGCTAAGATTTGTGATTGTTCTTTATTCAGTACTTTATCACTTAAATTGAATATGCCGTTGTTGTTATTTATAGTGTTAGTGTCTGTTATATCTCTCATCTTGACTTCTTGTGATTTCCTGGGGATTCTTCCCCTTCTCCCTCTACTTCCTCTGGCCTTCTTCTCTTTTGGTTTTTTTAATCTCTCTCTGTTTTCTAACTGAATGTTTTTTGAAGTGGATGGTTTCTCTTGTCTTTTCTCTAAAAAATGATTATTTTCATTAATGTTGTCATTTTCTAATATTTCATATCTGTTTTTTGTTTCAATATATTTGTATGTATTGTCATAATTGGATTTAGATTCCTCTTGTCTGTGATGTCCATTTGTGTAGTGTTTGTTATAATTATGTCTGTTATAATTAGGTCTGTCTCGATTATAGTAGTATCCCCCAGAGTGGTAATATTGTCTATCTTGATCCATGTTATATTTTCTAGAATCTAAATGTCTCTGTCCTGTATTTCTCTGGAAATGAGTGTCTGTGTTGTATGTAGGTCTTCTCCAATGGTGTCTTTGATCCCAGTTGTTATTATTATATTCCTCTCTGTTTCTCCAATTTGTGGTATAATTCCCTCTGTTATGTCTATAGTAAGGTCTTTCTATTTGTTTTCTATTGTCCCAATCTTGGGTCTGATTGTAATATCCTGTCTCTCTTCGATCTGGGGATTGTCTTCTATTATAATCTCTCCTATCTCTTTGATCTGATCCTGTTCTTTTTTCATAGTGTGTATAATTCTTATTATAGTAAGATCTATAATTGTTCCCAGTTATTTTTGGATAATAGTTATCTCCACTATTCCGTGTATCATACTGACGATATTCGTCGGAATTTGTTCTACTATTATTGTTATATTTGTATGGGTTACTATTTGAATTTTGCGTTTTTTTGTTAGTTTTTTTAAAAAGGTCATTATTCCCATTTTTGTTTTTACTTTCAATTGCTTCTATTGTTTCCATCTCTCCTTCTTCATTATCCCTATCTATCTCAGTTTGTTTGCTTTCTCTAAATAATGTTTGATGATCTCTATTTATTGTATTGTTCTTATTATAATCACTCTCATCTCTTTCCAATTTTCTCTTTTTATTCTGATTAATACTACTGCTGAGATCTTTCATGTTCTTAATTATTATTTGTTGTCTTTCTTTAAATTCTGGATCTTCACTGTATGGTTTTAAGGTTTCCTTGAATTGATTTATTTTAATGCATAAGTTTTCTAATGTCCTAGTGCGGGCTTTTATAATTACTTGCATCATGTCTAGTGATGCTTTCTCTAAAATATTACACCATTCATTCTCATGATCATCTTCTAGATCAAACGTGCAGTTTTTCTTTAGTCTAAGGCCTCTAGGGACCATGTTGCAATTTGTATATTTCTCCATAAAAATTATTTCAACTTTTTGTTTGATTTCTTTACTCATTATGTTTTCTAATTCAATCATTTCTTCCTTTAAATCTAGAGTAACTGTATCTGAGTTGTTACTAGTTGCATTATTACAAATCTCAGATAATAAATTGTCTCTCAGGTTAAAAATGTCCATTACTGATATAGTATCTGCCAAACGGGAGGCTGTGAAAAGTTACTGCAAACGGTGTGTGGTGATACTGTGTCAGACTCTGATTGCTACCCCTGAATCTGATCTCTCCCAAAATCAGATGTGTGAAAATTTTAATGGCAATTTTTATTTACAATTGAAAGGAACAGCTATGGGCACGAGGTTTGCACCCAGCTATGCAAATCTATTCATGGGGAAGTTCGAAGAAGAACACATTCTACACTCCCCATGGGGTGCAAACCTCATGCTCTACAAGCGTTTCATCGACGATATATTTCTTATATGGAAAGGTGATCAGGAATTACTAAACTTATTCCTTGAAGATCTAAATTCAAACAACTGGGGAATTAATTTTACCCATGAATCTAGCAAGGAGAATATACACTTTCTAGACGTCTTGATTAATGTTAATAACAATATCATTAACACTAGGACCTACTTTAAACCTACTGACACTAATAGTTACATAAATCCAGAAAGCTGTCATCTTAAAAAATGGATTGACAATATACCCAAAGGCCAATTCTATAGAATGAAGAAAAACTGTTCAGAATCCAAAGTGTTCTTACAACAAGCTGAATTATTAGAGAAGAAATTTGAAGATAAAGGATATCAGGAGAGTAAAATAAAAGAAGCAAAAAAACAAGCCATACAAAAAGATAGATCCGAATTACTAAAATATAATAGGAAAGATGCCAATAAGAACATAAATAGAAAACTATCATTTATAACTGAATATAATGAAGACCATAGAACCATAAAAAAGATTCTAGATAGACATTGGCACATAATAAGAAAAGACCCACTTCTATCAGACATTATAGACGAACATCCTAATATGATATACAGAAAAACAAAAAATCTAAAAAGCATACTGGCACCAAGCGAATTTAATAAAAATAAAAAAACAAGAGAACAAGACCTAACAGGTAATAAACTCCTTGGTTTTTTCCCCTGTACTAGCTGTAAAGCATGTAAATATGGTAAAAAAGCCAAAGAAGTTACATCATCAAACAATGACTTTAAACATCACATACGAGAGACAATCAGATGCTCAGATACTAATATAATCTACTTAATCCAATGCCAATGCAAACTTCAATATTTAGGACAAACTAGTAGACCTCTACATGACAGAATAAGAGAACATCTTTTAAACATCAAGCATGGCTATTGTAAACATCTACTCTCAAAACATTTTACAGAAAAAAACCAATAGGATTCCAATACTGGGGAATAAAGAAAGTACTTAATAATAGAGGAGGGGATATGGAAAAAACCTTATTATTAAAAGAAGCAGAACTAATATTTAAATTTAATACATTAACACCTAACGGACTTAATGCTGAACTCAATTTAAATCCCTTTATTTAGATCATTAGTTATATATATAGTTATATTGGTTCGGCATCCTTGATTTAAGCCTCCTATCTGATCCACCAGTTAACCTTCATACTGACATTATACTATCTATAACTGTAAGTTAAACTTTCGATCCATTCTATAGCAAATAACATTATATTCCCCCACCTAAATATATATCACCGATTCACTCTCACATAGAAAAAATGAGATTAGATCTATAGGAATAGAGAAACCAGATAACATTTATCACCAGCGTAATCACCGATATACACATAATATATAATATTGTGAACCATAGGTTCGTTGCAATCAAGATCCTCTAAAACACATATCAATTAGTGTAATCAGCAATATACACACATTGTATACAAATAGAACTTATAAGGTTCATTTGTGTAGGACTTGTTTTTACATATCACGTTACCATATATTTACATATCACGTCACCATGTTTCAAGATAACTAGTATTAAAACCCTCTTTATTTTCCTTTTTTTCTTTTTTTCCATTTTTTTTCTTTTTTTCTTTTCTAAACTTATATATGTTTTATATATAACCATATGTTGTCATCATAAGAATCTTGTACTAATATAATCATGAACGTTTAGCATATATATATCAATACAGAGACATATAGTTTCTAAGTATATACAGCTGGAGAAATCCAATCAGCCAGGGAGAAGCAACGAACATACTATAAGAGAGCCACAAATATCACACAGAAATATCCAGTCTTGATAAAGGCGCATCTATAGCGCTGAAACGCGTAGATTTGACTATCTAATGTGACCAGGCTCTAGCGAGGAAAACGAAAGATCCGTCCAGGAACCACTCCCCCCACGACCCGACTACCTGATTGGACCTCCGAGGACCAGACGTGAATCCATTACCCAGAAGGGATTGCCGGGAAGCCTTAACGGCGAGACGCCGAAAAACAAAGCGATTTTACAACCAGTCGCAGGAACCTTTGAGGCAACCTTCCGAACACCCGTGCAATTGGAGAGGAGGTAAGGGATATCAGTAGTAGAGATAGGGGGATCACCGATTTACTCCGTTTTGATCTACCGCTCAGCATTGAGCCCCTTTTTTAAAAAACAGTTACTTTATAACGAAAAACCGCTCAGCTGATATCAGCATTTTTAAACAGGGACATACCACCCTTGGATATAATAGTTGTGGCCACAACTCATATTTTTAACTTTCATCTTATCATCAGACGACCAACGTACATACATAACCCATCAGAGATTGGGAACATTAATATCACACAAGCATCTATTGCCACTTTTTGGTACAACAAACTTTATACCATCACCTATTTATGTATAAATAGGCAATCCTCCTTTATGTGATATTCATCATCGTCTCTGTATTGATAACACATTTTAAAGTCTCTGCTTAGATACACCGCTCCATTTAACCCCACAGATATTCATTGAAAATGTTCTATCATCTGTAACAGTTACATGTGTTGCCTTTTTTGAGAATATGTACTAAATGTAGCAACTTGGAGTTTGTAAATTCATTTTGGTGATCATTTGAAGTTTACATTGAATCATTCATATGTTCATTTTGGTGATCATTTGAAGTTTACATTGAATCATTCATATCTGCATAATAATTGATTGCAAGTGCTTTTTTAGATACTCTTAATGTGTTTTTATTATATGTTTGTATAACATAATTTTCTAGTAAATTATTTTATGTATACAACATTTCAATTCTCCGCATTCTGTTTATTTGTTTAAATTTAATTTTCATCCTGTCACACAGTCCAATATATTTATAATCACGCTTTTTAAGATTTTCACAGAATAATTTAGTTACAAGAGCGACATATTTATAATTCACAAATTTAGAGACTATTTCCATATTAGAGATTATTATTACATTTATTAATACACACATATACCAATCAAAGATTGGTTCACATCACTAACTCCAGTCCAACTCACAGCTCATCTTTGAGCGCTCCCCTCCCCCCCACTTGGTTCATCCTTTCACACATCTGATTTTGGGAGAGATCAGATTCAGGGGTAGCAAACAGAGTCTGACACAGTATCACCACACACCGTTTGCAGTAAAATAAATACAAAGTTACCTGTAAAATAAATATAAATCCTAAAATAGCTATAATATAATTATAATTTATATTGTAGCTATATTAGGGTTTATTTTACAGGTAAGTATTTAGCTTTAAATAGGAATAATTTATTTAATAAGAGTTAATTTATTTCGTTAGATTTAAATTATATTTAACTTAGGGGGGTGTTAGGGTTAGACTTAGCAAAGTCTGGCGGTTATGATACACTGTCAGCATTTAACATTGCACAAGCAGTTCTAGTGAACTGCTTGTGCAATTACGCCCCTGCAGATTTGCAGCTATTTGTCCCGCAAGCAGGGGGTGTGAATCAACCCGATCATACATAATATGGCGTATTGATCATGATGTCCACCGCCTCAGAGGCGGCGGACCAGTTAAGGAGCGGTCTTAAGACCGCTGCTTCATAACTGCTGCTTCCAATGAGCCTGAAAGCTCGGGCGGAAACAGGGGCCATTCGGCCCTTAATAAATCGTCCCAATGTGCTAAATCTTATACGAAGATGCTGGCTATCGCTTAGAATTATTTAAATACATTATCCTTTTCATCCAGTCAATACACAGAGGGCAACACCCATCAGAAGTGCGATACAGGAAGTGTGAATCTATCATTACTTTAATTCAACTAGACTATTTCAATGTGCTTTTTAATCCCCTTTGAAAGTTAATGCAGATGTGAAAAGACTGCATCTCATTATTTTAAGCATAATAGATTAATAAAAGTTACATATTAATGCACATTGTATATACTGATATCACACTTTGGATTTAATTTGTGTGTATATTTACTTTCAGTTGTCTTTAAACTTAGTGTATCTTACCCTTAACAATTGTCCAATACTATATCTTATTAGAAACTTCACATCCACCATATATGGCAGTGAACAATTGTTGAGATTTAATTATTGAATTCATCATTATTTATCACCATATATGATTTAAAAACTATTACTTGCAAACAATGTGAAACGGAATACTCATTAAGGGCAAGATTACAAATCGCACAGCAAATCAGTTGTGCACACCACACTCATTGTGGCTTTTTTGCATTGGGGTTGAGCAGCTATTACAAGTTGCAAAATAACTTTTAGATGTATACTGATTTAAAGACTTCAGGCTGCTTCTGTTTGTATTATGGGTCTTTTCATATGCAGGGGAGGAGGGAAGGTTCTGCTATCAGCCCCTTTCAGTGGGTGTCCCAGGCTTATTTAATCAACAGTGTTAAATTTGGAGCTTCTACGTAAGTTTTTAAAAGGTTTTACACTGGATTTTTATATCAGTGTCTGTGCATATTACCCTTTATGGTAGTGTCTATTACATGCAGCTGGTGTATACTCCCCCTTTATGGAACATAATACTAAAAATTATATGTGCACATATGTTTTTCACATTTTAATAATTTTCTTTTTTAATATCCTTTCATTATCCAAATAAGGCCTATTGAGGTGGTAAAGTTTGTAAATTGGTGGTAACATAAAAATCTCTATAGACTTTTGTGGAGATTGATGATTGTATCACCAGTTTCCACAATCTACTACACCAATGGAAACTAGGCCTATGTTTGCAGGAACATTTATGTAAATGTAGCAACATACACAGATATGCTGTAGATGTCATGTGCAATTACAAAGACCACACATTTCTAGACAGCAACTAGTGGTTCTGTAATTCTGATTGGCTAAAATGCAAGTCTGTCAAAAGAACAGAAATAAGGGGGCAGTCTTCTGAGGCTTAGATACAAAGTAATTAAAGAGGTAAAATGTGTATAATTATAACTGTAATTGGTAATAAAGGGATTATCTATCTTTTAAAACAACAAAAATTCTGGTGTTGACTCTCCCTTTAAAGGGACACTCAATCAAAATTAAACTTTCATTATTCAGATAGAGCATGCCATTTTAAACAACTTTCCAATTTACTTCCATTAACTAGATGTGCACAGTCTTTTTATATTTAAACTTTTTAAGTCACCAGCTCCTACTGAGCATGTGCAAGAATACGTGTGTATGCATTTGTGAATGGCTGATGGCTGTCACATGGTATGTGTATGCATTTGTGATTGGCTGATGCTGTCACATGGTACAAGGGGAGTGTAAAAAGACATAACTTTTAAAATTGTGAGAAAAAAAAATCTACTACTCATTTGCAGTTCAGACTAAGTGCTATTGCATTATCTTGTTATCTTGCATTTGTTGATTATGCAAATCTACTGTGACTGGTCCTTTAAATCCCTAATTAGTTGTGTTTGAAAACTATAACATAGGGTATGCACAGAATATATGCATATGACACAGATGCAGCTTTTATTATAATAATTTCAAGCAATACAAACTTTTTTTAGCAAATAAAATAACACATGAATAAGTTTAATATTTTTAAACATGTTTGATCTTATTGACGTTTCAGAGGACTACAAACAATGCATTGCAAACTCTAACAATCAAACAATCCTCATTTTGTCAAAATTGTGAGTAAACACATATATAGTAAAGACCTTGACATATAAAATAGGCATTAGAAAGAAATCAAATGTTATTTTTTATATAAAAATTCTTCAAACACCTTTGTTCTTCACTGAGATTTTTTTTTTTTTTTAAATATCTACATAATATATATACACATTTAAATTTAAACCCAGAGAGGGAAAGCACAGTCCCATAATTGCATTAACTGCCAGGGTGCCCTTTATGTTACCATAGGCCTAGATTTAGAGTTTTGCGGCCAAAGCGGTGCGTTAGCTACGCGTGCTTTTTTCTGGCCGCACCTTTTAAATACCGCTGATATTTAGAGTTCACAAAATGGCTGGGTTTTCAGTGCGTTAGGCTCAAAAAAGGGAGCGTAGAGCATAATTTAACGCCACTGCAACTCTCTATACCAGCAGTGCTTACGGACGCGGCCAGCTTCAAAAACGTGCTCGTGCACGATATCCCCATAGAAAACAATGGGGCATTTTCAGCTGAAAAAAAAACCTGCAAAAAAGCAGCGTTCAGCACTTAACGCAGCCCCATTGTTGTCTATGGGGAAAGACTTCCTACGTCTGCACCTAACACTCTAACATGTACCCCGAGTCTAAACACCCCTAACCTTACACTTATTAACCCCTAATCTGCCGCCCCCGCTATCGCTGACACCTGCATATTTTTTAACCCCTAATCTGCCGCTCCGTAAACCGCCGCTACCGACATTATCTCTGTGTACCCCTAATCTGCTGCCCCTAACACCGCCGACCCCTATATTATATTTATTAACCCCTAATCTGCCTCCCACAATGTCGCCTCCACCTGCCTACACTTATTAACCCCTAATCCGCTGAGCGGACCGCACCGCTACTATAATAAAGTTATTAACCCCTAATCCGCCTCAATAACCCTATAATAAATAGTATTAACCCCTAATCTGCCCTCCCTAACATTGCCGACACCTAACTTCAATTATTAACCCCTAATCTGCCAACCGAATCTTGCCGCTACTGTAATAAATGGATTAACCCCTAAAGCTAAGTCTAACCCTAACACCCCCCTAAATTAAATATAATTTAAATCTAACTAAATAAATTAACTCTTATTAAATAAATTATTCCTATTTAAAGCTAAATACTTACCTGTAAAATAAACCCTAATATAGCTACAATATAAATTATAATTATATTATAGCTATTTTAGGATTTATATTTATTTTACAGGTAACTTTGTATTTATTTTAACCAGGTACAATAGCTATTAAATAGTTAAGAACTATTTAATAGCTAAAATAGTTAAAATAATTTCAAAATTACTTGTAAAATAAATCCTAACCTAAGTTACAATTAAACCTAACACTACACTATCAATAAATTAATTAAATAAAATACCTACAATTATCTACAATTAAACCTAACACTACACTATCAATAAATTAATTAAATACAATATCTACAAATAACTACAATAAAATAAACTAACTAAAGTACAAAAAATAAAAAAGAACTAAGTTACAAAAAATAAAAAAAATATTTACAAACACTAGAAAAATATTTCAACAATTTTAAACTAATTACACCTACTCTAAGCCCCCTAATAAAATAACAAAGCCCCCCAAAATAAAAAAATGCCCTTCCCTATTCTAAATTAAAAAAGTTCAAAGCTCTTTTACTTTACCAGCCCTTAAAATGACCTTTTGTGGGGCATGCCCCAAAGAATTCAGCTCTTTTGCCTGTAAAAAAAAAACATACAATACCCCCCCAACATTACAACCCACCACCCACATACCCCTAATCTAACCCAAATCCCCCTTAAATAAAGGTAACACTAAGCCCCTGAAGATCTTCCTACCTCATCTTCACCTCGCCGGGTATCACCTATCGGTCCTGGCTCCGAAATCTTCATCCAACCCAAGCGGGGGCTGGCGATCCATAATCCTGCGGCTGAAGAGGTCTAGAAGAGGCTCCAAAGTCTTCATCCTATTCGGGAAGAAGAGGCGATCCAGACCGGCAACCACCTTGATCCAAGCGGCATCTTCTATCTTCATCCGATGAGGAATGGCTCCATCGTGAAGACCTCCAGCGCGGATCAATCTTCTTCCTCCGACGTCTAACTGAAGAATGACGGTTCCTTTAAGGGACGTCATCCAAGATGGCGTCCCTCGAATTCCGATTGGCTGATAGGATTCTATCATCCAATCGGAATTAAGGTAGGAAAATTCTGATTGGCTGATGGAATCAGCCAATCAGAATCAAGTTCAATCCGATTGGCTGATCCAATCAGCCAATCAGATTGAGCTCGCATTCTATTGGCTGATCGGAACAGCCAATAGAATGCAAGCTCAATCTGATTGGCTGATTGGATCAGCCAATCGGATTGAACTTGATTCTGATTGGCTGATTCCATCAGCCAATCAGAATTTTCCTACCTTAATTGCGATTGGATGATAGAATCCTATCAGCCAATCGGAATTCGAGGGACGCCATCTTGTTTATTTCATTGTAGTTATTTGTAGATATTGTATTTAATTAATTTATTGATAGTGTAGTGTTAGGTTTAATTGTAGATAATTTTAGGTATTTTATTTAATTAATTTATTGCTAGTGTAGTGTTAGGTTTAATTGTAACTTAGGTTAGGATTTATTTTACAGGTAATTTTGTAATTATTTTAACTATTTTAGCTATTAAATAGTTCTTAACTATTTAATAGCTATTGTACCTGGTTAAAATAAATACAAAGTTACCTGTAAAATAAATATAAATCCTGAAATAGCTATAATATAATTATAATTTATATTGTAGCTATATTAGGGTTTATTTTACAGGTAAGTATTTAGCTTTAAATAGGAATAATTTATTTAATAAGAGTTAATTTATTTCGTTAGATTTAAATTATATTTAACTTAGGGGGGTGTTAGGGTTAGACTTAGCTTTAGGGGTTAATCCATTTATTACAGTAGCGGCGAGATCCGGTCGGCAGATTAGGGGTTAATAATTTAAGTTAGGTGTCGGCGATGTTAGGGAGGACAGATTAGGGGTTAATACTATTTATTATAGGGTTATTGAGGCGGGAGTGAGGCGGATTAGGGGTTAATAACTTTATTATAATAGCGACGCGGTCCGGTCGGCAGATTAGGGGTTAATAAGTGTAGGCAGGTGGAGGCGACGTTGTGGGGGGCAGATTAGGGGTTAATAAAAATAATATAGGGGGTCGGCGGTGTTAGGGGCTGCAGATTAGGGGTACATAGGGATAACGTAGTTGGCGGCAGTGTACGGAGCGGAAGATTAGGGGTTAAAAATTTAAATATAGTGGTGGCTATGTGGGGGGACCTCAGTTTAGGGGTACATAGGTAGTTTATGGGTGTTAGTGTAGTTTAGAGCACAATAGTTAAGAGCTTTATAAACCGGCGTTAGCCCAGAAAGCTCTTAACTACTGACTTTTTTCTGCGGCTGGAGTTTTGTCGTTAGATTTCTAACGCTCACTTCAGCCACGACTCTAAATACCAGCGTTAGAAAGATCCCATTGAAAAGATAGGATACGCAAATGGCGTAGGGGGATCTGCGGTATGGAAAAGTCACGGCTGTAAAGTGAGCGTTAGACCCTTTAATGACTGGCTCCAAATACCAGAGGGCGGTAAAAACCAGCGTTAGGAGCCTCTAACGCTGGTTTTGACGGCTACCGCCCAACTCTAAATCTAGGCCATAGAAAGTCCAACCAAGAAAAAGGCACTGGTCTTGCATAGATAAAATTAGCGTTTGTTCCATAAATTGAAAAGCATAATATTTCGGTGCCATTACACCACCTTTGTTAAAATATCAATGTGGTTCAAAAGGAATGAGCCTAAAATGATTTTAGGCTCATTCCTTTTGAACCACATTGACAAATGTGGTGTAATGGCACTGAAACGTTATGCTTTTTAACTTATTCAATATATGCTAAGTTTTAGCTATGCAAGACCAGTAAGTGCCTTTTTCTTGGTTGGACTAGGATATATATATACAGAAAGTATGAAGAAGGCGCTTACTATAATGTTCCCTTCTTTAACCAATAATGGTCTGGAAGCCAATCATAAAAAATAATAACAAAAATACATTGTTGCAGAATCCAGAATTACTATCACAATAAAGATTCCAATCAAATATAAGTATGTGATATAGACTATAAGGGTTTCTACTCACAATGTTTTACCTCAATCCTGTAAGGTCTCGCGTGTGGGGTTGATAGCCTATAAAGTCACCTGAAGGTCCCGATCCTTTACTGTATCCTGCAGTATGGAAGTACTCTCATCCGGTATATATCATATGCATAATAATTTATTACATAAAAAACAATATTCACTCTGTCTTTGCAATTGTTCTGCTCACATTTAAAACCCTCAATACAAATGAGGTAATTTGTAGTGATTTATAAAAAAGCAATACTTGGATAGACACTAGTAAAAATCAGTTACTTGAGAAAAGTTTGATGGTGTCTCATGAGTGCTTCACAAAGTAGTGTCTCTTGTGGGGTTTTGCCTAAGCACTCTGTATACATTTTTTGCCTTGTATGCTGTATATGTTTTACTGGGAGAATATATTTAGCATCTAAATAAGATTGGACAGCTACATTTTCGAAATACCACACATTATTAAGTGGGAGTTTTCTATTTGGATGTGCAGATGTGTACAAATATTGCCATGTGGACGTTTCTCAGCATGATTGATTTTATGTGGAAGTGGTGTGTTAAACGGATCCATTGTCAGAGTGATTAAGCTATGATGTGAATACTGTCTGGCTTACCTTCATAGCTAACCTTTTATGAAGCCTAATAGACTTGCTCCTTACCTGCCTCTTTACTACATGGCCTTTGTCCTCAAGCTTATGCTAGATCTGTTTTTGATGCCGTTACTAACTTGCTTGTTATAGTTCTGCTTTACCTGCTAGGCTGCTTTATCCACTATTGTTGAATATCAACTTTAAGACTCTTTTCCTGCTTGCATGGCCTCTGGCTCCTACTTACCACTGTTGCTATTTCAGTGTACATAGATCCCAGTAATAACCTGCCCAAGCGATACCTGCTCCTCATGGTCTGGTGCAGCAGGGTGTTTTACCTATAATATTCTTTGCATATTTGTTTTGTGTGGGGTATATCTGGGCATCACTTATGTATAAATGATTTATTGCATGTGTTTTTATGTGATTCCTCTGTGTGTTGTATTTTGGGGTGTGTTGTTCTCTATCCGTGAGGAGCATCACAAAATATCAAGAATATAAATGGCTATACAGGGAGTGCAGAATTATTAGGCAAATTAGTATTTTGACCACATCATCCTCTTTATGCATGTTGTCTTACTCCAAGCTGTATAGGCTTGAAAGCCTACTACCAATTAAGCATATTAGGTGATGTGCATCTCTGTAATGAGAAGGGGTGTGGTCTAATGACATCAACACCCTATATCAGGTGTGCATAATTATTAGGCAACTTCCTTTCCTTTGGCAAAATGGGTCAAAAGAAGGACTTGACAGGCTCAGAAAAGTCAAAAATAGTGAGATATCTTGCAGAGGGATGCAGCACTCTTAAAATTGCAAAGCTTCTGAAGCGTGATCATCGAACAATCAAGCGTTTCATTCAAAATAGTCAACAGGGTCGCAAGAAGCGTGTGGAAAAACCAAGGCGCAAAATAACTGCCCATGAACTGAGAAAAGTCAAGCGTGCAGCTGCCAAGATGCCACTTGCCACCAGTTTGGCCATATTTCAGAGCTGCAACATCACTGGAGTGCCCAAAAGCACAAGGTGTGCAATACTCTGAGACATGGCCAAGGTAAGAAAGGCTGAAAGACGACCACCACTGAACAAGACACACAAGCTGAAACATCAAGACTGGGCCAAGAAATATCTCAAGACTGATTTTTCTAAGGTTTTATGGACTGATGAAATGAGAGTGAGTCTTGATGGGCCAGATGGATGGGCCCGTGGCTGGATTGGTAAAGGGCAGAGAGCTCCAGTCCGACTCAGACGCCAGCAAGGTGGAGGTGGAGTACTGGTTTGGGCTGGTATCATCAAAGATGAGCTTGTGGGGCCTTTTCGGGTTGAGGATGGAGTCAAGCTCAACTCCCAGTCCTACTGCCAGTTTCTGGAAGACACCTTCTTCAAGCAGTGGTACAGGAAAAAACATGATTTTCATGCAGGACAATGCTCCATCACACGCGTCCATGTACTCCACAGCGTGGCTGGCAAGAAAGGGTATGAAAGAAGAAAATCTAATGACATGGCCTCCTTGTTCACCTGATCTGAACCCCATTGAGAACCTGTGGTCCATCATCAAATGTGAGATTTACAAGGAGGGAAAACAGTACACCTCTCTGAACAGTGTGTGGGAGGCTGTGGTTGCTGCTGCACGCAATGTTGATGGTGAACAGATCAAAACACTGACAGAATCCATGGATGGCAGGCTTTTGAGTGTCCTTGCAAAGAAAGGTGGCTATATTGGTCACTGATTTGTTTTTGTTTTGTTTTTGAATGTCAGAAATGTATATTTGTGAATGTTGAGATGTTATATTGGTTTCACTGGTAAAAATAAATAATTGAAATGGGTATATATTTGTTTTTTGTTAAGTTGCCTAATAATTATGCACAGTAATAGTCACCTGCACACACAGATATCCCCCTAAAATAGCTAAAACTAAAAACAAACTAAAAACTACTTCCAAAAATATTCAGCTTTGATATTAATGAGTTTTTTGGGTTCATTGAGAACATGGTTGATGTTCAATAATACAATTAATCCTCAAAAATACAACTTGCCTAATAATTCTGCACTCCCTGTATTAAATCATTTGTGG
This sequence comes from Bombina bombina, assembly GCF_027579735.1. Lineage (NCBI taxonomy): Eukaryota > Metazoa > Chordata > Amphibia > Anura > Bombinatoridae > Bombina > Bombina bombina. The sequence continues at coordinate 500,745,318 of NC_069500.1, forward strand.
ATAATAAACTACTATTTTTTTTTTCTGAAACGGGTGCTGAACTCTCTTTCTTTTGTGCAGTTCCATATGTCTTTTTTGCTATTTATTATTAACTTAAAGTGGTTGTTTAGAAGTTTATCAAGTCATTTTGCTGTGGAATTCACTAACGCCTAGATTTAGAGTTCTGCGTTAGCCATCAAAAGCAGCGTTAAGGGGTCCTAACGCTGCTTTTGGCCACCCGCTGGTATTTAGAGTCAGCCAGGTAAAGGTGTACCGCTCACTTTCAAGCCGCGACTTTTCCATACCACAGATCCCCTTACGCCAATTGCGTATCCTATCTTTTCAATGGGATCTTCCTAACGCCGATATTTAGAGTCTTGGCTGAAGTGAGCTGTACACCCTCTACCGACAAGACTCCTACCGCCCATGGAAAAGCTGTAGTTAAGAGCTTTATGGACTAACGCCGGTATATAAAGCTCTTAACTACATTGCTCTAAAGTACACTAATGCCCATAAACTACGCACATCGCCGCCACCTACATTATCCCTATGAAACCCTAATCTGCTGCCCCTAACATCACCGACACCTACATAATATTTATTAACCCCTAATCTGCCCCCCCCCAATGTTGCCGCCACCTAACTGCCGCTTGGATGAAGTTGTCTGCCGGTCCGGATGGCCTCTTCTGCCTGGATAGGATGAAGACTTCTGCCGGTCTGGATGTTCTCTTCTGCCCCATCAGATGAAGACTTCGGCCCGGCTGGGTGAAGATGACTCAAGGTAGGGAGATCTTCAGGGGGGTAGTGTTAGGTTTATTTAAGGGGGGTTTGGGTGGGTTAGAGTAGGGGTATTAATGGTGGGTTTTAATGTTGGGGGGGTTGTATTTTTTTTTTACAGGCAAAAATGCTGATTACTTTGGGGCATGTCCCGCAAAAAGCCCTTTTAAGGGCTGGTAAAAGAGCTGATTACTTTTTAATTTAGAATAGGGTAGGGACCTTTATTATTTTGGGGTGCTTTTTTATTTTATTAGGGGGCTTAGAGTAGGTGTAATTAGACTAATATTCTTGTAATCTTTTTTTATTTTTTGTAATTTAGTGTTTGTTTTTTTTTGTAATTTAGTTTAGTTTATTTAATGGTATGTAATTGTAGGTAATTTATTTAATTAATTTATTGATAGTGTAGTGTTAGGTTTAATTGTAACTTAGGTTAGGATTTATTTTACAGGTAATTTTGTAATTATTTTAACTAGGTAGCTATTAAATAGTAAATAACTATTTAATAGCTATTGTACCTAGTTAAAATAAATACAAAGTTGCCTGTAAAATAAATATAAATCCTAAAATAGCTACAATATAATTATTCATTAGATTGTAGCTATATTAGGGTTTATTTTACAGGTAACTATTAAGTTTTAAATAGGAATATTTTAGTTAATAAGATTTAATTTATTTAGTGAGATTAATATTATATTTAACTAAGGGGGGTGTTAGGGTTAGGGTTAGACTTAGCTTTAGGGGTTTATACATTTATTATAGTAGCGGCGAGGTCCGGTCGGCAGATTAGGGGTTAATACTTGAAGTTAGGTGGTGGCGACGTTGGGGGGGGGCAGATTAGGGGTTAATAAATATAATATAGGTGTCGGCGATGTTGGGGGCAGCAGATTAGGGGTTAATAAGTATAATGTATGTGGTGGCGATGTCCGGTGCGGCAGATTAGGGGTTAATTGGGTAATGCAGGTTTCAGCGATAGTGGGGGCAGCAGATTAGGGGTTAATAAGTGTAAGGTTAGGGGTGTTTAGACTCTGGGTTCATGTTAGGGTGTTAGGTGCAGACTTAGAAAGTGTTTCCCCATAGGAAACAATGAGCTGCGTTAGGAGCTGAACGCTGCTTTTTTGCAGGTGTTTTTTTTTCAGCCCAAACTGCCACATTGTTTCCTATGGGGGAATCATGCACGAGCGCGTTTTGCTAGCTTACCGTTACCGTAAGCAACGCTGGTATTGAGGGTTGAAGTGGAGCTAAATTCGGCTCAACGCTCGCTTTTTGGAGCCTAATGCTGCCCATCAGACAACTCTAAATACCAGCGTTGTTTGGAAGCAGTGGTAGGAAAAAAGCTGCGTTAGCTACGCGGGTCTTTACCGACAAAACTCTAAATCTAGCCGTAAATTTATTATTAAGGGACCATTACTCTAAAGCTCTACAATCTGACAAGATCATCTAAGAAGTCTTGCCAGTATCATGAGGTCTCTCAAACAAATTTAGAAAGACAAATTTTATTTTTAGAGCTTTTTCCCTCACTATGCAAAATTCTGGATTTGTTGGAGGCCCACCTACATTACAATATAACCCCCCCCCCTCCCTCAAAAGTGTTTAGAATGATTTCTCTCCATGACGGAATGTTTTGATCATTAGTTTCTAAGTACTGAGAATCTTGATTGTGATTAGTCAAACAGGACTGCCACATATTAAGTATAAGACCATTTTTCAGAAACCTTATAATGGAAAGAGTGCTGCAAATGTGATTGTATTGAAATAAAAAAGGGCTTATCTGCAGCCATTAACATGAAGATAATTATTTTTATAAAAAATAATCATATGGGGGCGTGTCCGGACCTGGGCTGAAGATATTCACTAATCTATAAGCTCTGACTAAGAAAACCATAAGTTGCATATTCAAGCTTCTAAAAGGTCATCCAGCACATATATGCAGTGAAAGAGAGATTCATCTGCTAGATCGACTGCTATCTTTAAATGAAAAAATATGCGCTACTAGTCTGGACTGCTGTGGGTTCCGACAGCCCTCAGGAGTTAGGCCCCTGCACCCCCCCCCCCGGGAAACAAGGTAAATAGAGCATGTTTGCTGCTCAGTAATTTTTAATTTAAACATAAGGCAATACATGCCCTACTGGCTGATCTAGCACAACAGATGGACAACAAATTTGCTAAACTATAAGGCAATACATGCCTTACTGGCCAACCTAGCACAACAGATGGACAGCAAATTTGCTAAACTGGTATCCCTGGTAGGGGCTCGGTCTACAGAGAGGGAGAACACAGAGCCCAAGATGGTGACTAAGACCAAAGGAAACACCCAATGCAGATCGCTACATCCCTCCTCTGCTCTGGTAGAGTTTTCTCGGAGTAGCATGACACTGTCAGGGGACATAAAATAGAATTGAAAGTAGCCACTCTTAGCACTTGGATACATGAGCTCAGATACTATGTGGCTGATCTTACTCTTCACATGCACGATGACACACTTACAGAGAGATCTCCATTAGATTGGGTGGATGTGTCCGACCACACGAGACATAAGTTTGGCCATTGTTGGGATCCAGAAGTGACCAGCGGTGTTAATTTCCTGACCGTGTGTTTGAGTGGTCAGATAGGTGCGCATACAGGATCTCACACCTACTTTCACTCCTTCACCCTGTAACACCTAATTAGGGTCAGAGTACACACCGACGGCTCTGTCATCCTGACCTCGCTGGCTATTATCGATCCTCCACCAGACATGGACTCACAGACATCTGAACAGGGATTGGGGATAAACTCTCTACGCCCTCTAACCCTAATAATAGGGCCCTCTCCTAGTATTGCAATTGCACTGCATATATACATGACAACCCTAAAGTCAGATGTATATAGGAATATTATGACCTAATTAGACTATACAAAAATAAACTCATCTCATATGATAACGACCAGTCTATAGCCTAATGGAACATGAAGGGGCAACAAAAAGTTTGCATCTTAGTCTACTCTGCTATTCAATATGCTCATTTCCCATTAACATTTATTCAGCTCTTTTCAAGTTTCACATATACGCAGGAGATAACCTTAATGACCGTTTTACCCTCTGGTACCAGATTGAGTAGTTTTTTATTGTTTAATCACTATGGCCTAGATTTGGAGTTTGGCGGTAGAAGGGCTGTTAACGCTCTGCGGGCTTTTTTCTGGCCGCACCATAAATTTAACTCTGGTATCGAGAGTTCAAACAAATGCTGCGTTAGGCTCCAAAAAAGGAGCGTAGAGCATTTTTACCGCAAATGCAACTCTCGATACCAGAGTTGCTTACGGACGCGGCCAGCCTCAAAAACGTGCTCGTGCACGATATCCCCATAGGAAACAATGGGGCTGTTTGAGCTGAAAAAAAACCTAACACCTGCAAAAAAGCAGCGTTCAGCTCCTAACGCAGCCCCATTGTTTCCTATGGGGAAACACTTCCTACGTCTGCACCTAACACTCTAACATGTACCCCGAGTCTAAACACCACTAACCTTACACTTATTAACCCCTAATCTGCCGCCCCCGCTATCGCTGACCCCTGCATATTATTATTAACCCCTAATCTGCCGCTCCGTAAACCGCCGCTACTTACATTATCCCTATGTACCCCTAATCTGCTGCCCCTAACACCGCCGACCCCTATATTATATTTATTAACCCCTAATCTGCCCCCCACAACGTCGCCTCCACCTGCCTACACTTATTAACCCCTAATCTGCCGACCGGACCTGAGCGATACTATAATAAAGTTATTAACCCCTAATCCGCCTCACTAACCCTATAATAAGTAGTATTAACCCCTAATCTGCCCTCCCTAACATCGCCGACACCTAACTTCAATTATTAACCCCTAATCTGCCGACTGGAGCTCACCGCTATTCTAATAAATGTATTAACCCCTAAAGCTAAGTCTAACCCTAACACTAACACCCCCCTAACTTAAATATAATTTACATCTAACGAAATTAATTAACTCTTATTAAATAACTTATTCCTATTTAAAGCTAAATACTTACCTGTAAAATAAATCCTAATATAGCTACAATATAAATTATAATTATATTATAGCTATTTTAGGATTAATATTTATTTTACAGGCAACTTTGTAATTATTTTAACCAGGTACAATAGCTATTAAATAGTTAAGAACTATTTAATAGTTACCTAGTTAAAATAATAACAAATTTACCTGTAAAATAAATCCTAACCTAAGTTATAATTAAACCTAACACTACCCTATCAATAAATTAATTAAATAAACTACCTACAATTAACCTAACACTACACTATCAATAAATAAATTAAATACAATTGCTACAAATAACTACAATTACATAAACTAACTAAAGTACAAAAAATAAAAAAGAACTAAGTTACAAAAAATAAAAAAAATATTTACAAACATAAGAAAATTATTACAACAATTTTAAACTAATTACACCTACTCTAAGCCCCCTAATAAAATAACAAAGACCCCCAAAATAATAAATGCCCTACCCTATTCTAAATTAAAAAAGTTAAAAGCTCTTTTACCTTACCAGCCCTGAACAGGGCCCTTTGCGGGGCATGCCCCAAGAATTTCAGCTCTTTTGCCTGTAAAAAAAAAACATACAATACCCCCCCCAACATTACAACCCACCACCCACATACCCCTAATCTAACCCAAACCCCCCTTAAATAAACCTAAGACTAATCCCCTGAAGATCTTCCTACCTTGTCTTCACCATCCAGGTATCACCGATCCGTCCTGGCTCCAACATCTTCATCCAACCCAAGCGGGGGTTGGCGATCAATCATCCGGTGGCTGAAGAGGTCCAGAAGAGGCTCCAAAGTCTTCCTCCTATCCGGCAAGAAGAGGACATCCGGACCGGCAAACATCTTCTCCAAGCGGCATCTTCGATCTTCTTGCATCCGGTGCGGAGCAGGTCCATCTTGAAGCAGGCGACGCGGATCCATCCTCTTCTTCCGTTGTCTCCCGACGAATGACGGTTCCTTTAAGGGACGTCATCCAAGATGGCGTCCCTTGAATTCCGATTGGCTGATAGGATTCTATCAGCCAATCGGAATTAAGGTAGGAAAATTCTGATTGGCTGATGGAATCAGCCAATCAGAATCAAGTTCAATCCGATTGGCTGATCCAATCAGCCAATCAGATTGAGCTCGCATTCTATTGGCTGTTCCGATCTTCATATTTATTTAAAAAGCTGTCAAAAAGCAGCGCACAAAGTATGGGGCAATGAGCAGCAGACTGTTGTTAACTAACAGTCATCGATCTCGCTGCTATTCGGCTTTTTGCCAGCTTTTTTTATACCCTGTCACTAAACACTGCCACTATACTAAACAGTTTAACCCCTATCCCGCCACTCTAGGACCCAGCCGCAACTTAATAAAGTTATTAACCCCTATCCTGCCACTCCCGGAGCCCACCGCAACTCTAATAAACTTATTAACCCCTATTCTGCTGATACCCGACACCGTTGCAACTAACTAAATGTATTAACCCCTATCCCTCCGCTCCCGGAGCCCACCACAACTAAATAAATGTATTAACCCCTAAACCCCTGGCCTCCCACATCACTATCACTTACTAAACCTATTAACTCCTAAACCGCCAGCCCCCCACAGAGCCATAAACTAAATTAACCTATTAACCCCTAAACTTAACAACCCGCTAGCTTTATATTAAATATTAACTCATCCCTATCTTATAATAAATTAAAACTTACCTTTAGATTTAAATTAAACTATATTAAACTAATAATTAATCTACCCTAACTGTTATACTAAAATTACTTTAATCTATATTAAACTAATAATTAATCTACACTATCTATTATACTAAAATTACATTAAACTATATTAAACTAATAATTAACCTACCCTAACTATTATACTAAAATTGCATTAAACTATATTAAACTAATAATTAATCTACACTAACTATTATACTAAAATTACATAAAATAATATTAAACTAATAATTAATCTACACTAACTATTATACTAAAATTACATTATACTACAAATTAAATATATTATATAGTTAAAAACCTAACCCTACTCAAATAATTTAAATCTAATATTAAAAATTACAAAGTTACAAAAAAACTAACAACTAAGTTACACAAAATAACAAACACTAAAATACAAAAAAAAAATAAACACTAAGTTACACAAAATAAAAATAAATTATCAAATATTTAAACTAATTGCACCTAATCTAATAGCCCTATGAAAATAAAAAAGCCCCCACAATTAAAAAAAACCCTAGCCTACAATAAACTACCAATGTACCTTAAAAGAGCCTTTTGCGGGGCATTGCCCCAAAGAAATCAGCTCTTTTACCTGTAAATGAAAATACAAATACCCCCCCAACAGTAAAACCCACCACTCATGCAACCAGCCCCCCAAATAAAAACCTAATCTAAAAAACCTAAGCTCCCCAAATGCCCTGGCATTTGGATGGGCATTACCCTTAAAAGGGCATTTAGCTCTTTTTCAGCCCAAACTCCTAATCTAAAATTAAAACCCACCCAATAAACCCTTAAAAAAACTTAACACTAACCCCCGAAGTTCCACTTACAGTTTTGAAGACCGGACATCCATCCTCAACGAAGCGGCAGAAGTCCTCAATGAAGTGTCAGAAGTCTTTATCCAAGTGGGTCAAAGTCTTCATCCAAACCAGCAGAAATCTTCATCATCCTCTTCAATCGACATCTTCTTCCGAATGAAGTTTCCCTTTAAATAACGTCATCCAAGATGGCGTCCCTTAGTTTACGATTGGCTGTTATATTTCTATCTGGGAATCTGTTGGCGCTCTACAAATACCTGATAATACTAATAATAATAATAATATCAGCCAATCGGAATTAAGGTTGAAAAAATCCTATTGGCTGTTGCAATCAGCCAATAGGATGAGCTTTCATCCTATTGGCTGATTCAATCAGCCAATAGAATGCGAGCTCAATCCTATCCTAAATGAGTTATACTATTTCATCCTAATTGCAGCATTAAGGAGATACATTGAGGTAAAAGCAGTCATCGCCACGTTAATAAGCTTGAGTTTTCACAAGGGGCTTTTAGGCACATTCATTCATATTGCTTTAGTATAGCCTTTATTACCTGTTATAAATAACTAAGCTTTTTATATGAGTATATTACCATAATTCCTAAACTAGGTCATATGTAAATTTAATGTGAAGGTCCAAGATCGGCCCAACCTTTTTTAATTATACTCCAGCAACTGTCATCCCCATTGGAATCAAGAGCTCATGAGTGGCTTTAGTCGGACAAAAGCAGTGTAAGATAACCTATGGTACTTTTGATTTGCATTATCAGCTTCTAAATTCAAATTACAGCAGCATTAAGGAGATGCAGTTAAGTAAAGGCAGCCATTATCGGTTCAACAAACTTGAGTTTCCACCAGGGGCTTTTAAGCACATTCTTCCATATTGTATAAGTATAGCTTATATCGTTTGTTAGTTAATGTTCGCAACTATCCCATTCTTTATATTATAAAGTATCAGATGCTAGTTTATTTATATAAGTGCTAAGGCCAAGAGTGGCCATCTTATCCACTAATTCCTCTAAGCTGTTTCATTGGTGTACCAAGTCCAAGAGCGACCACCTATGACCTAAGACGAACATATGCTAGAGAAAATAAGGTATCATTTTTTTATCCTAAACTATGCTGTAGACTGAAAGTTCATTTATTTTTCCTGATATTTACAAGATTATTTTACTTTAATTGTGGATTGTAATTCATAAATTTTGATTTGTCTACAAGCAGGAGACAGGCTAATAAATTGTAATTTTGTTTGATAATTAGCTATATGTTTAGTCAGATTCCACGTAGACTATCGTGTAATATGCTATTATTTGTGAATTCTGTCTCATTAACTCACCTGAGCTCAATTGTACTTAAAATTTCAATATATATTGTACATTTTGAAAACCTCAATAAAAGAATATGAAACAAATAAAATAAATCATGTAACAAAAGAAATAATCTCAACACAAATAAAACAAATTGAGAATACCTAACTTGTTGATATAATATTGTTTATTGGCATACAGAAACATATAGAAGCAACCAAATACAATAAATATGGGTTTATCAAGTAAAATGAAAATTGAAACCCTCTAAAAATATCTTTCAAAAAAGTTCAAAAATGTTTATTTTTAGTGAGGCTACATTTTATCTGCTTATTTTAAGGTTTAGAAAAATGTATAATTTTAATATCTATTCAAGGAAATGTTTACTTACAACAAAAGTATTTTTTAATGGAAGCACGTACCTCTTTGTTTTTAAGACAGTAAATAAAAGGGTTTATCATTGGTGTGAACACAGCATAAAATAGTGAAATTAATTTGTTTCCATCCACAGACTTAGCCTTTTTGGGTCGAGCATACATGAAGAGTGTTGTTGAAAAGAATATTATCACCACGGTAAGGTGGGAAGCACAGGTAGAGAAGGCCTTCTTTTTCCCTTTGATGGATGATATTTTTAAAATGGCATGAATGATATAAAGATATGACACAACAGTCACAAGAAGAGGCACAAGGAGAATCACCAGAGCTAAAATGAAATCTACCATTTCGGCTTCAGACATATCTATACATGCAAGGTTCAGAACTGGAGAAATGTCACAGAAAAAATGATTAATAATGTTGGGACCACAAAATGATAACCTAGATATAAAATAAATCTTTATCAGGCTGATGGAGAACCCAGCTATCCAAGAAAGTGCTGATAACTGTAGGCAGAAGTTATAGTGCATGATAGTTGCATAACGCAATGGATGACAAACGGCAACATATCGGTCAAATGCCATAACAGCTAGCAGAACACACTCTGTGCACATAAGTGAGATAAAAAGATAGAGCTGAGTAATACATCCATTGAAAGAAATGGTCTTACTCTCCCTAAGAACATTAACTAACAAATTGGGAACAGTGACTGAGATATAAAAGATTTCTAAGCATGCCAGGTTACTAAGGAAATAATACATAGGCTTCTTGAGTTTGGAATTCAGTTGTATTATAACAATAATTATTACATTCTCTGATACAGTGAGGATGTAAGCAACTAAAAAAAATGCAAAAAGGAGTATCTGCATCTCCAGGAGAGTGGGGAATCCGCGAAGAAAGAATTCAGTAACTGTTGTTCTAGTATAATTCTCCATAATGTATAGATGCTATTAAAAATAATGTCACTGTATATATGAATGAATAAACATAATGCTCTGGTAGTAAATTGAATTTAATATGTTATTAGAATATTAGTATTCATCATTTAGTTTGTACAATAAAAAGAAATAGTCTTGGAATGTTTAGTCTTTAGTTTGCATTAAAGCCTTCACTGGCTGAAATCTTGAAGACCATCTGTAAACCTAACAGATCTGACTAAAGCTAGAAAAGTAAAAAAAAAAAAAATTAAGCACATACATTTTCAAAATAATAATTTATTTTTCAATTTCCATAGGATGACAATGGCCAGAGAAAGATAATATGTGCTTTATGTCTGTGTGGAGATTTTTTAAATCTGATTCTTCCTATCTATATAAGATCAAGGACTAAAAACATAATTCTTGTTGAAGCCAATTATGAATAATTACAAAAGATACTGGGGCCGATTTACTATACCCCGAATTAGGCCAACTTGCCCTGTTTCCGCACAAGCCTTCAGTCTGCTATTTAACTGGTCTGCCTGCTCTGAGTGGTGGACAGCAATCAACCCGATCGAAAACGATCCAGTTGATTGACACCCCCTGCTAGTGGCTGATTGGCCATGAATCTGCAGGGGGCGGCATTACACAAGCAGTTCACACTGAGCAAATCATGTCGGACAGACAGATGATATATCGGCCCCACTGTTACAAATGTATTTGTAAAAAATATATAGACCATGAGGCCTATTTATCAAGCCATCAACCGCAAATACGCTGGAATTCCGCAGCGTAATTGTGGTGAGCCTGAATCAACCTATTTATCAAAGCCTACAGACTGGCAAAAGTTGAAATTTGTGACGTAACATACGATCTGCCAGTCTCAATCCGACACAGATCGATGCTTACGTCATTACAGATGTTCTGAATACAAATTTGGCACTATCTGACACCTTTTGCAAGTAATCAAATTTCTAAATGGGAAGCTCGCCACTATTTTGGCCCAGCAAACCTGGTTTTCAATCCGCCACCCTGGAGGCCGCGGATGCCATAGGAATCAATGGAAGTCTGAAAGCAGTGAAAGCTTATGTTCGATGCTGCCAGATATCACACTAATTTATTTTGTAGAAAACCAGTAATGTTTACACCTAACACCCTAACATAAGCCCAGAGTCTAAACACCCCTAATCTGCCGCCTCGATATCGCCGCAACCTACATAATATTATTAACCCCTATCCCGCCGCTCCCGGACCCCGCCACCACTAAATAAATATATTAACCCCTATTCCACTGCTCCCGGACCCCACCGCAACTAAATAAATGTATTAACTCCTATCCCGCCGCTCCCGGACCCTGGCCAAACTAAATAAATGTATTAACCCCTAACCTGCCGCTCCCGGACCCCACCGCAACTAAATAAATGTATTAACCCCTAAATGTATTAACCCCTAAACCCCTGGTCTCCCACATCACTACCACTTACTAAACCTATTAACCCCTAATCCTCTAGCCCCCCATATCGCCATAAACTAAAATAAGCTATTAACCCCTAAAACTAACAAACCGCTAACTTTACATTAAATATTAACTCATCCCTATCTTATAATAAATTTAAACTTACCTTTAGAAATAAAATAAACTATATTAAACTATTAATTAACCTACCTTAACTAATTTAGTAAAATTACATTAAACTATATTAAACTATTAATTAAACTACCCTAACTGTTTTGCTAAAATTACATTAAACTACAAATTAAATTAACTATATTACATATTTAAAAACCTAACCCTACTCAAATTATTTAAATCTACAATAAAGAATTACTAAGTTACAAAAAATAACAACTAAGTTACCAAAAATAAAAAACACTAAGTTGCACAAAATAAACAACACTAAGTTACACAAAATAAAAAAACACTGTTACATAAAATAAAAAATAAATTATCAAATATTTAAACTACTTACACCTTATCTAATAGCCCTATCAAAATAAAAAGCCCCCCCCCAAATAACCCCCCCCGCCTACAATAAACTACCAATAGCCCTTAAAAGGGCCTTTTGCAGGGCATTGCCCCAAAGAAATCAGCTCTTTTACCTGTAAATAAAAATACAAATACCCCCCAACAGTAAAACCCACCACCCACACAACCAACCCTCCAAATAAAAACCTACCTAAAAAACCTAATCTCCCCATTGCCCTAAAAGGGCATTTGTATGGGCATTGCCCTTAAAAGGGCATTTAGTTCATTTTCCACCCAAAAACCCTAACCTAAAATTAAAACCCACCCAATAAACCCTTAAAAAACCCGAACACTAACCCCCGCAGATCCACTTACAGTTTTTGAAGACCCGACATCCATCCTCATCCAAGCGGCAGAAGTCTTCATCCAGACGGCATCTTCTATCTTCATTCATCCGGCGTGGAGCGGCTCCATCTTCAAGACATTCGACGCGGAGCATCCTCTTCCTTCGATTGCTGCTGAAGAATGAAGTTTCCTTTAAATGACGAGATTCGAGATGGCAATCTTAGATTCCGATTGGCTGATAGAATTCTATCAGTCAATATGAATTAAGGTGGAAAAATTCCTATTGGCTGTTGCAATCAGCCAATAGGATTGAGCTCACATTCTATTGGTTATTCAAATCAGCCAATAGAATGCGAGCTCAATCCTATTGGCTGATTGGATCAGCCAATAGGATGAAAGCTCAATCCTATTGGCTGATTGCAACAGCCAATAGGATTTTTTCCACCTTAATTCCTATTGGCTGATAGAATTCTATCAGCCAATCAGAATCTAAGAGACGCCATCTTGGATGACGTCATTTAAAGGAAACTTCATTCTTTAGCGGCGATCATAAGAAAAGGATGCTCCGTGCCGGATGTCTTGAAGATGGAGCCGCTCCGTGCTGGATGGATGAAGAAAGAAGATGCCGTCTGGATGAAGACTTCTGCCCAGTTGGATGAAGACTTCAGCTCGCTTGGATGAAGACTTCTGCCGGCTTCGCTGAGGACTTCTGCTGCTTGGATGAGGATGGATGTCTGGTCTTCAAAAACTGTAAGTTGATCTTCGGGGTTTAGTGTTAGGTTTTTTTAAGGGTTTATTGGGTGGGTTTTAATTTTACGTTAGGGAAATAGAGCTAAATGCCATTTTCAGGGTAATGGGGAGCTTAGGTTTTTTTAGTTAGGGTTTTATTTGGGGGGTTTGGTTGTGTGGGTGGTGAGTTTTACTGTTGGGGGGGTATTTGTATTTTTATTTACAGGTAAAAGAGCTGATTTCTTTGGGGCAATGCCCGGCAAAAGGCCCTTTTAAGGGCCATTGATAGTTTATTGTAGGCTAGGGTTTTTTTTATTGGGGGGGGGGGGGGGGCTTTTTATTTTGATAGGGCTATTAGATTAGGTGTAATTAGTTTAAATATTTGATACTTCATTTTTTATTTTATGTAATTTAGTGTTTTTTATTTTGTGTAACTTAGTGTTTTTTATTTTTGGTAACTTAGTTGTCATTTTTTGTAATTTAGTAATTCTTTATTGTAGATTTAAATAATTTGAGTAGGGTTAGGTTTTTAAATATATAATATAGTTAATTTAATTTGTAGTTTAATTTAATTTTAGTATAAACAGGGTATGTTAATTAATAGTTTAATATAGTTTAATGTAATTTTAGTATAATAGTTAGGGTAGGTTAATTAATAGTTTAATATAATTTAATTTAATTTTAGTATAATAGTTAGGGTAGGTTAATTAATACAAAGAACTTTAGAACACCAGCGAGTCAGACATATAGCGCTTGGATAAAAAACAAACAAATTGTATTTATTACATGCAATACATGCTTAAAATCCACAAATTAGTCACAGCTCATCCCCTTAGCTGTCTAATGCGTTTCGGCCCCCCTGGCCTTATTAATAGACACAAAAATATGTTGTAAATTCCCTCATTATATACATGATAGCCAAAATGGCTCCTGGGATTTGCTGTGATTTCATTTGCCTGGACATTAATTGCTCTATTGGAAACACTTGTGTGGGATTAACCTTTTCATTGCCAGCTCCAAACATTCTCTGTATCTTGTTTGTAAAGATTTATTATGGTTTTTTTATACCCTTGTATCACCTATAACAGTTTTATTATCTATCCAAACTTTATGACTTTACACTGGGTTTCAAATTTAAAATCTGATTATCTAATATAATACACATTTCATTAAAAAAAAGAATGACTCTGCTTGCTATTCAAATGTGCTGGCCGTCATTTTCAAAACATACTTTGGTATTTAGGGAATAGATCGCTAATATCTTAAGCTCTTATAATTTTTAACTCATTTAAATATTCATCAACAACAGAAAGAAAACTAGTAGTTTTCTATATGTTTGCATAACTGCCCAAAAGATGATGCTTGGTATTGTAATTTTAATCCTGAAGTATATAAGACTTGCTTATTGATGTCTATTATAACCTTGCAGCTAAAGTAAGAAGCTTAAGTGTAGTGAGCAGTGTTGTACAGTAGCCTGATACTAACAAAATGGGACCCTCTATTGGTGTTAAAAAACAATGCATAACCATATGAAAATTGGATTAAATTTCTATTTCTAATACTACCATAGTAAGGCCCCATTCCGTTTTTGATAAAGATCAGATATGGGGATTGAATTTAATTTATTTTCCAGAAATTAATAACATCCCCCTTAATATTCAAGCCCAATGGTCTTCTGGTTTGTAACTGGAAGATCCAGAAAGCTTCTCTGTATAGGAGATGACTATTTCTATCACCTCCTCTTGAGTTAGATTTCACTGTCTCTATGATTTGCCAACTAAATGAAGTGACATCTTGATTGTGGCAATTAATAAAATGCCTTGACAAGTCTGAGCATTCATTCTTGTTTTTAATATCATTCAGGTGTTCCCTCACTCTTGTTCTGGCCTCCCTAGTGGTGCACCCTGTGTATTGCAACCTACAATTGGCACATTCAGGCCTAGATTTAGAGTTCGGCGGTAGCCGTCAAAACCAGCGTTAGAGGCTCCTAACGCTGGTTTTGGCCGCCCGCTGGTATTTGGAGTCAGTGATTAAAGGGTCTAACGCTCACTTTACAGCCGCGACTTTTCCATACCGCAGATCCCCCTACGCCATTTGCGTAGCCTATCTTTTCAATGGGATCTTTCTAACGCTGGTATTTAGAGTCGTTTCTGCAGTGAGCGTTAGAGCTCTAACGACAAGATTCCAGCCGCCTGAAAAAAGCAGGAGTTAAGAGCTTTCTGGCTAACGCCGGTTCATAAAGCTCTTAACTACTGTACCCTAAACTACACTAACACCCATAAACTACCTATGTACCCCTAAACCGAGGTCCCCCCACATCGCCGCCACTCGATTAAAATTTTTAACCCCTAATCTGCCGACCGCCACCTACGTTATACTTATGTACCCCTAATCTGCTGCCCCTAACCCCGCCGACCCCTATATTATATTTATTAACCCCTAACTTGCCCCACACAACGTCGCCGCAAGCTACTTAAAATAATTAACCCCTAATCTTCCGACCGCAAATCGCCGCCACCTACGTTATCCCTATGTACCCCTAATCTTCTGCCCCTAACATCGCCGACCCCTATGTTATATTTATTAACCCCTAATCTGCCCCCCACAACGTCGCCGACACCTACCTACACTTATTAACCCCTAATCTGCCGACCGGACCTGAGCGCTACTATAATAAAGTTATTAACCCCTAATCCGCCTCACTAACCCTATCATAAATAGTATTAACCCCTAATCTGCCCTCCCTAACATCGCCGACACCTACCTTCAATTATTAACCCCTAATCTGCCGACCGGAGCTCACCGCTATTCTAATAAATGTATTAACCCCTAAAGCTAAGTCTAACCCTAACACTAACACCCCCCTAAGTTAAATATAATTTTTATCTAACGAAATAAATTAACTCTTATTAAATAAATGATTCCTATTTAAAGCTAAATACTTACCTGTAAAATAAATCCTAATATAGCTACAATATAAATTACATTTATATTATAGCTATTTTAGGATTAATATTTATTTTACAGGTAACTTTGTATTTATTTTAACCAGGTACAATAGCTATTAAATAGTTAAGAACTATTTAATAGTTACCTAGTTAAAATAATTACAAATTTACCTGTAAAATAAATCCTAACCTAAGATATAATTAAACCTAACACTACCCTATCAATAAAATAATTAAATAAACTACCTACAATTACCTACAATTAACCTAACACTACACTATCAATAAATTAATTAAACACAATTGCTACAAATAAATACAATTAAATAAACTATCTAAAGTACAAAAAATAAAAAAGAACTAAGTTACAGAAAATAAAAAAATATTTACAAACATAAGAAAAATATTACAACAATTTTAAACTAATTACACCTACTCTAAGCTCCCTAATAAAATAACAAAGACCCCCAAAATAAAAAATTCCCTACCCTATTCTAAATTTAAAAAGTTACAAGCTCTTTTACCTTACCAGCCCTGAACAGGGCCCTTTGCGGGGCATGCCCCAAGAAGTTCAGCTCTTTTGCCTGTAAAAGAAAACATACAATACCCCCCCCCCAACATTACAACCCACCACCCACATACCCCTAATCTAACCCAAACCCCCCTTAAATAAACCTAACACTAAGCCCCTGATGATCTTCCTACCTTGTCTTCACCATGCCAGGTTCACCGATCCGTCCTGGCTCCAAGATCTTCATCCAACCCAAGCGGGGGCTAGACATCCACTGAAGAAGTCCAGAAGAGGGTCCAAAGTCTTCCTCCTATCCGGCAAGAAGAGGACATCCGGACCGGCAAACATCTTCTCCAAGCGGCATCTTCTATGTTCTTCCATCCGATGACGACCGGCTCCATCTTGAAGACCTCCAGCGCGGATCCATCCTCTTCTTCCGACGACTAGACGACGAATGACGGTTCCTTTAAGGGACGTCATCCAAGATGGCGTCCCTCGAATTCCGATTGGCTGATAGGATTCTATCAGCCAATCGGAATTAAGGTAGGAATTTTCTGATTGGCTGATGGAATCAGCCAATCAGAATCAAGTTCAATCCGATTGGCTGATCCAATCAGCCAATCAGATTGAGCTCGCATTGTATTGGCTGATCGGAACAGCCAATAGAATGCGAGCTCAATCTGATTGGCTGATTGGATCAGCCAATCGGATTGAACTTGATTCTGATTGGCTGATTCCATCAGCCAATCAGAAAATTCCTACCTTAATTCCGATTGGCTGATAGAATCCTATCAGCCAATCGGAATTCGAGGGACGCCATCTTGGATGACGTCCCTTAAAGGAACCGTCATTCGTCGTCTAGTCGTCGGAAGAAGAGGATGGATCCGCGCTGGAGGTCTTCAAGATGGAGCCGGTCGTCATCGGATGGAAGAACATAGAAGATGCCGCTTGGAGAAGATGTTTGCCGGTCCGGATGTCCTCTTCTTGCCGGATAGGAGGAAGACTTTGGAGCACCGGATTATGGATCGCCAACCCCCGCTTGGGTTGGATGAAGATCTTGGAGCCAGGACGGATCGGTGATACCTGGATGGTGAAGACAAGGTAGGAAGATCTTCAGGGGATTAGTGTTAGGTTTATTTAAGGGGGTTTGGGTTAGATTAGGGGTATGTGGGTGGTGGGTTGTAATGTTGGGGGGGGGGTATTGTATGTTTTTTTTTTACAGGCAAAAGAGCTGAAATTCTTGGGGCATGCCCCGCAAAGGGCCCTGTTCAGGGCTGGTAAGGTAAAAGAGCTTGTAATTTTTGTATTTTAGAATAGGGTAGGGAATTTTTTATTTTGGGGGTCTTTGTTATTTTATTAGGGGGCTTAGAGTAGGTGTAATTAGTTTAAAATTGTTGTAATATTTTTCTTATGTTTGTAAATATTTTTTTATTTTCTGTAACTTAGTTCTTTTTTATTTTTTGTACTTTAGATAGTTTATTTAATTGTATTTATTTGTAGCAATTGTGTTTAATTAATTTATTGATAGTGTAGTGTTAGGTTAATTGTAGGTAATTGTAGGTAGTTTATTTAATTATTTTATTGATAGGGTAGTGTTAGGTTTAATTATAACTTAGGTTAGGATTTATTTTACAGGTAAATTTGTAATTATTTTAACTAGGTAACTATTAAATAGTTCTTAACTATTTAATAGCTATTGTACCTGGTTAAAATAAATACAAAGTTACCTGTAAAATAAATATTAATCCTAAAATAGCTATAATATAAATGTAATTTATATTGTAGCTATATTAGGATTTATTTTACAGGTAAGTATTTAGCTTTAAATAGGAATCATTTATTTAATAAGAGTTAATTTATTTCGTTAGATAAAAATTATATTTAACTTAGGGGGGTGTTAGTGTTAGGGTTAGACTTAGCTTTAGGGGTTAATACATTTATTAGAATAGCGGTGAGCACCGGTCGGCAGATTAGGGGTTAATAATTGAAGGTAGGTGTCGGCGATGTTAGGGAGGGCAGATTAGGGGTTAATACTATTTATGATAGGGTTAGTGAGGCGGATTAGGGGTTAATAACTTTATTATAGTAGCGCTCAGGTCCGGTCGGCAGATTAGGGGTTAATAAGTGTAGGTAGGTGTCGGCGACGTTGTGGGGGGCAGATTAGGGGTTAATAAATATAACATAGGGGTCGGCGATGTTAGGGCAGCAGATTAGGGGTACATAGGGATAACGTAGGTGGCGGCGGTTTACGGAGCGGCAGATTAGGGGTTAAAAGTGTAATGCAGGGGTCAGCGATAGCGGGGGCGGCAGATTAGGGGTTAATAAGTGTAAGGCTAGGGGTGTTTAGACTCGGGGTACATGTTAGAGTGTTAGGTGCAGACGTAGGAAGTGTTTCCCCATAGGAAACAATGGGGCTGCGTTAGGAGCTGAACGCTGCTTTTTTGCAGGTGTTAGGTTTTTTTTCAGCTCAAACAGCCCCATTGTTTCCTATGGGAGAATCGTGCACGAGCACGTTTTTGAGGCCGGCCGCGTCCGTAAGCAACTCTGGTATCGAGAGTTGTATTTGCGGTAAAAATGCTCTACGCTCCTTTTTTGGAGCCTAACGCAGCATTTGTTTGAACTCTCGATACCAGAGTTAAATTTATGGTGCGGCCAGAAAAAAACCCGCGGAGCGTTAACAGCCCTTTTACCGCCAAACTCCAAATCTAGCCGTCAATGAGGTAAATAACATAAGTGCTGCGGCAGGTACTGCAACTTTCATGGGTATAAACCTTATTAGTAACACGTGACTGAAAAGTTTGGCCTATTCATACGTATGAGCAAGCGATACAATTGGTATAGTTACATTTATAGTGGCCTTTTACTGTGAGCCAGCTACTCGTCTGTGTACCTGTTTTTTTCTAGTATAATAGTTAGGGTAGGTTAATTAATAGTTTAATATAGTTTAATATAATTTTAGTATAATTGTTAGGGTAGGTTAATTAATAGTTTAATATAGTTTAATGTAACCACAGGGTTATAGTTTTATTAAACTTGGAAGGCAAGTTTGGATTTGCATATTTGCATGTATCTATGAAGCACAGACTGTTTGCTTCACCTGCGTTACCCCTGATATTTATTTTGTCTTTCAAATGTAAATGAATATATACACATTTGCCTACAACAAGTATTTTTAAATGGCAATATATTATTGTTGTTTTCTATATTGTTATCTAAACCTCCAAAGGTTATAAAAAAAAATGTCCTAAAAGTAGATGAAGATAGAATTTCTAAGATAATCAAGAAAATAGAGGCCACCAAAACTACATACATTTAAGAATGCAGATGCTGAAATGGATGCAATGACTATAGTATAATGCAAATAAAGAGTAAAGTAGTAGTGAAATTGGATAAAAATGGAAATTATGAAATAAGAGAATAAAAGGTGAGGAAACAAAAATGTATGAAAACACAAATAAAGATAGACCAGAAAAATATTAAAAGGACAGTCAAGTCAAAATTAACTTTCATGATTCAGGTAGGGCATACAATATAAAACTATTTTCCAATTTATTTTTATCATCAAATTTGCTTTGTTCTCTTTTTTGAAAGCTAAACCTAGGTAGACTCAAACTAATTTCTAAATCTTTGAAGGCCACCTCTTATCTTGGTGCATTTTGACACTTTTTCACAGTTAGACAGTGCTAGTTCATGCGTTTCATATAAGTAACATTGTACTCAATCCTGTGGAGTTATTTATGAGTCAGCACTGATTGGCTTAAATGCAAGTTTGTCAAAATAATTGAGATAAGGGGGCAGCCTGCAGAGGCTTTGATACATATTAATCACAGAGGTAAAAAGTGTATTAATATAACAGTATTGGTTTTGCAAAACTGGGGAATGGGTAATAACGGGATTTCCTTGCCTGAGGAAAAAGCGTGGTTAGCGCTTAGAAACGCGTAGCATTTTTACTGATCACAGGTTTACTTTATATTAAATACATTTTTTATTAAATACAGTGTTTTTTATATACTGGAGTCTCCTTTTGTTTTTTATTGCCCTACCTGGAGTGCATCTACAGTTGCAGCAGAACATCACCTGGGTCTATATGTGCACTAGGTCACTGTAATATACCTAATATGCTTCATTTGCACTACAGTGTACAACCTAACTTGTGAGTATCTTGTTATCGTGAAAAGCTGATGTCCACTATCACTCTGATTGATCTGCACTAGGGGTCCCCTCTTCTTCCCTTCATCATTTAGCACTGGCCTATCAGCAGATATTAATCTTGAGAGGTCTATACCTTTCAAAACGCTATTACAGACAACTACTGGAGTAAGGCAGCGGCCTGCGTTTTCAATCCCAAATCCCCTCGCCGACTTGCCGGGTAAAGCAGGTCCACTCTACTGCTGACATTGGACAGAAAGATAGAGGAGTTTCAAATGACTATCCATTCTCTACTAAGAGAACTTGATTGTAAAACATTCAATGATCTCATAGCCACCATCATATGGGCTGGTAAGGAAGATGGCACCTGACAAATACTGCAACCTATACAAAATCCTACTAAACCAACAGTGGTCCACCTCAGCTTAATACAGACCCCAGCTTACCAATCCAAAGAGTCCAGATGCGCTTCAGGTTATGCCATGAGGTATGGTGCTGACAGTGGCTCAGAGGCATATTTTTTAGCCAGCTTACCCACCTCCGCTGTGATAATGCTGGAAACTGTGAGGACAATCACTACTCCAATACCTGATAGGGAGCAAGTCCCTAACGTGGAAGGTCCGCCTAATACCTAGCCAACTGCTTTCAATATCTATCCAGATGAGGAACTGAAGCCTGTCTTTTCATCTCTGTCATCCCGCATGGGAGATGCGGCCGACTCCCGTTGGCGAGATTCAGAGATAATCCAAGATTACATTCACCCAGGCTGGTTAGAAGAGAGACGGCTTTTCCTGAGCAGCTGGTCAATAGAGACTTTTGCAGAGTCCTCAACTCCTAACCGCAACAATACCGGCAAAGAGGGGGATTTATATTATGACATGCTGGACTTGTACCGATCTGGCATAGGTTAGACACAGAGAAGTATTTTAAGGCAACATACATTGCAAGTAAACGAGAACTATGTGGCCAACACTTAATTCAACATACTGAATGCTCGCTAATAAGATAGACAAGAAGTCTTCCCATTTGGACCCTGGTTCTGACACCAGAGCAATATTTTATATTCACTTTTCTTGTTTTATAGGTTATCCATATATCACAGTGTTGTAAATGTGTAGTTAGTTTTCTATCACTTGTGTTACTTATGAGCTCCACTGATTTATGTTTATTTTCTTGTGCGACAAGCATATATATGATTACTGTGATTACTGTTACTTAGGGTTCCCACATAGCATACAAGTAACTTAATATACCCCTCTGTCTTCTTACACACATCTAAAAAGACTTAGACTATTAGAGAAGTGTGGATGTTGGTAAAATAGCTTTAAATCCCAATACGATTTTCTACACTTCCCACTCAGCTACGGTTTACAGCTGATTCTCACTTATTACACTTGGCAGTAGTCTCTTTTTTTATCCCTACTGTAATAAATGTAACTCTCATTACATATACCCTCTAGACTTGTCCTACATAGCATCGATGAGAGGTTCTAGCTCATGAACCTAACACCTACTAAACAACCTCCTGCACTGATCTCTTACAGAGAGCTCAATAAAAAAATACCATAATCACTAGGAGTTATTTCTCATACTGCTTGAAAGAGGTACCAGAATCCTACAATGCAAATGTTTATATAGAGCTCTGCAAATTGATATTTACATATCATCTATTTGAGGCACTTCAACAGGGCAATAATGCTAAACCCTCCATATACTTAAAGTATATGGTCATGTCTCACTGTTAATGTATAGATTGCTAGTTCATGTTGATGCTTTTTTATCTTAGCAATGCTTATTGTGGATAAACATATTGCTACTAGTGGAGATATATATGTCTGAGTCTCTTCATTAATCGTTGTGGGTCTAAGATAGATAAGGAGCCGTGCAGGTTATTGTTACTTGATAATAACATATCTATGTATTGTATGGTGATCTGTAGTCGCAAAATGTAAATACCCATCTAGATTAACATAACAGTCAAATTTAACCACATATAATAGGAAAAAAAATATCTGACAGCCTTGTTTTGTAAATTATGTGAAGGTTTAGCACCTTATACTTCAAGCCCTACCTATCTAGGTAACACATTTATCAAAATAGCCCTGAATACTATTGTTGACCACCACCTTGCCAATGCTCTGTATATGTCCCACCTTGTTGGAAATCTCCCATACCTCAATCTCTTCTCCCTTTACCTATAGAGCCATACGTTTAATAGTCGCCTAGTGCTGGATATAAGTAGAACAAGAGTGCTCCCTTATGTAATCCCTTATTTCACTTAAAAGTTGTTTATATACCATTCTTGAATTCTAAGAGTGACCAGGTATAACATGTTTTTTCCTCTAAGTATATTCAGTGTCCAGTTGAGACCATGAGAGTCTCTCTAATAATAGAGAGGAATTAACAATGTCTAAACTTCTATGTTAACACCTCAAGCGGTGTATACCCACTGCAATACTTTTGTGTAACTTACTATAAATCTATATCTCGCTACTAGTACCACAATTATATCTCATATTCATTATGTGTTATCAGACCCAACAGGTTCACTGATACGACTAACATTTTTCACTTCCTGTTCCTATATCAAAGGGCCTACAACTGGTCAGCTAGTACTTAGTCGTCCACAGAAGCCATAAATTATAAAATAGAGGTTTCAGAAAATCATAGTTTACCATCCATTTTACATCATACTAATTTATTTTACAATGTACCTCATGGAAAATGTTGTCATTTATGTTATGTGATGCTTATTGTATGTTTTTCCTTAATTCAAAACCTCAATAAAAGACTATTAAAAAAAAGGACTTGCCATATCTGAATCATGAAAGTTTAATTTGGAATTTACTATCCCTTTAACAAGATTTATTTTTTTCAAAAATTGCCACTAAATACATTTACTTGTGCCCTGTGTGTGTGCCAAAGACTAATAAAACTGAGTTTAAAATCACTAATTTCTACCAGACAAATATGGATACTATGTTATACCTATCATCCATAATTCAAATGATAAAATATAAGAAAAATTACCATGAACCATTGCCAGTAATTTGCTTTAACCTTAGAAGAAAATGAAGTTAAATGATTTACAATAATATAAAAATAATAATAAAAAAACATTCTTCTGAAATGCAGTGTCCTCTCTACATGGCAATATGAAAATCAATACTATAAGAAGCTTCTTTTATATCCAACTTTTGGTAAGGTAGATTCCAGAGATCTCTAATGAATTGTATAAACCTAAGGGATGAACAAGCCTCTAGGATTTTTTTAAAAGCAAGTTCTTAATAACAATTAGATTATTTGAAAATATTTTGTAGTAAATGCAATCACAGACTGTAAGGTACCCTTACAAGAAAACACATTAATAGGCTGAGTGGGTTCATATAATTAAAAGTACAAGTAATATATAAATATTTTAAGCCCATTTTATTGTATTGGAATTATTATTATTATTATTATTATTATTATTAATAATAATAATAATAATAAGAGCCAGCAGCAGATTATAGGTTTTTAATAGGAATGCATATATATATATATATATATATATATACAGGGAGTGCAGAATTATTAGGCAAGTTGTATTTTTGAGGATTAATTTTATTATTGAACAACAACCATGTTATCAATGAACCCAAAAAACTCATTAATATCAAAGCTGAATAGTTTTGGAAGTAGTTTTTAGTTTGTTTTTAGTTATAGCTATTTTAGGGGGATATCTGTGTGTGCAGGTGACTATTACTGTGCATAATTATTAGGCAACTTAACAAAAAACAAATATATACCCATTTCAATTATTTATTTTTACCAGTGAAACCAATATAACATCTCAACATTCACAAATATACATTTCTGACATTCAAAAACAAAACAAAAACAAATCAGTGACCAATATAGCCACCTTTCTTTGCAAGGACACATTAAAAAGCCTGCCATCCATGGATTCTGTCAGTGTTTTGATCTGTTCACCATCAACATTGCGTGCAGCAGCAACCACAGCCTCCCAGACACTGTTCAGAGAGGTGTACTGTTTTCCCTCCTTGTAAATCTCACATTTGATGATGGACCACAGGTTCTCAATGGGGTTCAGATCAGGTGAACAAGGAGGCCATGTCATTAGATTTTCTTCTTTTATACCCTTTCTTGCCAGCCACGCTGTGGAGTAATTGGACGCGTGTGATGGAGCATTGTCCTGCATGAAAATCATGTTTTTCTTGAAGGATGCAGACTTCTTCCTGTACCACTGCTTGAAGAAGGTATCTTCCAGAAACTGGCAGTAGGACTGGGAGTTGAGCTTGACTCCATCCTCAACCCGAAAAGGCCCCACAAGCTCATCTTTGATGATACCAGCCCAAACCAGTATTCCACCTCCACCTTGCTGGCATCTGAGTCGGACTGGAGCTCTCTGCCCTTTACCAATCCAGCCACGGGCCCATCCATCTGGCCCATCAAGACTCACTCTCATTTCATCAGTCCATAAAACCTTAGAAAAATCAGTCTTGAGATATTTCTTGGCCCAGTCTTGACGTTTCAGCTTGTGTGTCTTGTTCAGTGGTGGTCGTCTTTCAGCCTTTCTTACCTTGGCCATGTCTCTGAGTATTGCACACCTTGTGCTTTTGGGCACTCCAGTGATGTTGCAGCTCTGAAATATGGCCAAACTGGTGGCAAGTGGCATCTTGGCAGCTGCACGCTTGACTTTT
Organism: Bombina bombina; assembly: GCF_027579735.1. Taxonomy (NCBI): domain Eukaryota; kingdom Metazoa; phylum Chordata; class Amphibia; order Anura; family Bombinatoridae; genus Bombina; species Bombina bombina. Next base: position 500,770,601 of record NC_069500.1, read on the forward strand.
CTTAGTTCATGGGCAGTTATTTTGCGCCTTGGTTTTTCCACACGCTTCTTGCAACCCTGTTGACTATTTTGAATGAAACGCTTGATTTTTCGATGATCACGCTTCAGAAGCTTTGCAATTTTAAGAGTGCTGCATCCCTCTGCAAGATATCTCACTATTTTTGACTTTTCTGAGCCTGTCAAGTCCTTCTTTTGACCCATTTTGCCAAAGGAAAGGAAGTTGCCTAATAATTATGCACACCTGATATAGGGTGTTGATGTCATTAGACCACACCCCTTCTCATTACAGAGATGCACATCACCTAATATGCTTAGTTGGTAGTAGGCTTTCGAGCCTATACATCTTGGAGTAAGACAACATGCATAAAGAGGATGATGTGGTCAAAATACTAATTTGCCTAATAATTCTGCACTCCCTGTATATATATATATATATATATATATATATATACATATACATATACATATTATATATAGTATATACAGTATATATATATATATATATATATATTACTATATATATTATATAGTATATATTATTATATATATTTATTATATTTGATAAACTCTCTGAGGAGATAACAACGGGCATGATTATAAGAAAGCATTAATCTAATGAAAATAGTTGATATACATAAGGAATTAACATTTTCGTGGTTCCATGCACAAATAAACATACATATATATATATATATATATATATACAAATATAAATACAAAAAATAGCCTGGATAGCGATCACATATAAATATAGTTTGCAGATAGATACAATAGTAATAACTTCAATATATATGTAAAACCTATATGTATAAATATATACAAATGGTATTTAAGCAACAGATGGAACAATAATATATGGTTATCAATTCAGAATATAGGCAAACAATAAAAGTTCATATAAAATCTTTGGTGATGTGGATTGGTGTGGGATCTCCTCATATATAACCCCCACTCAGATGTGCACTTACTTCAGAAACCCTCAATCATATGAGGTAAGGATGATTCGTGTCAGCGAAATACTTGGCACCTCCTGGAGTATGAAATTAGTCATTTGGTAAACTGTAAAACAACTTTTGTGGTATATCTACTTCAATGTGCCTGTAACTTACAATATATTGGAAGAACGACTAGACCATACAAAAAAGATTGCATGAACATATAACGAACATAAAAGCAGGCCTAAAGTCACACAACCTATCAGAACATTATAGGTTATTTCATAATCAATATCCTAGTTGCCTAAAAGGAACAATTTTGGAACATGTCCATGTGGGGAACAGAGGGGGAGATAGAGAAATCCTGTTGAGACAACGTGAGACATACTGGATCCATGCTTTTGGATCCAGGACCCCCTCTGGTCTAAACAAAGACATTGATATTGCAGCTTTTTTTGTAAATATTACCAAATATGGAATATACTAATGAAACTTACAATTTAATAGGTTAAGAGGTAGTTATTATTGTTCAACCACTTGACCCTTTTTAACTTTTTTAACAAAATTATTTATATTATACAATTGTTTCTATAAGATATTATTTAAAATTCTATTGCTGGTAATTTATAGTAAATATAACTTTATCAGTATGATTTTTAATGCATTTCCAAGCTGTTGACTAGCTATATAATGTGCAAACTCACGGTTTGGAGTATCTAGTTCTGAAATTAACCCACTGGTACTGTATGCATTATTATTGGGTTTATATATTGGGTTTCTGGATTATGGTATATTAATATCCACATACTAGATATAAGCCTTTTTTTAGAATAGAGTATCTTTTTTAGTAATATGTTTTATGTGTAAATTGTTTGTGTGTTTTTTAAAGAAAACTAAATATTCTACTCACATTTTTATTGCTATGTATATATGTAGATATTGGGCAATGTATATAATATATATGTAGACCCTTAGTATCATTATTTTTATATTTAGGCAAGTATAATATTGGGGGAAATATTTGTTTTTATGAATGTACATCCTCCTAGCATTCGTGTGTTCTATCCATATGCTCTATTTGAACTTTACTCATTAAGGTCTTTTAGTCTGTGTTATGAAAATTTATAGAAACAAACAATTGTATTTCCTGTATGCACTTACAAATAACCGCAAATACAGAGCGCCTAGCATGGGAGCACAGTCTCGGTTAAGCACCATAAATTAAGCGTCCATAGCAACCAAGTTGCTAGGTGATATCCCCATTGGACATGTGATGTTGGGACGCTCATCATACGAGACACACTGCACTTCCGGGTATTCGCGCAATAGGCGCCACAAGGATTATTGGTGTCCCGCAGCCATTAGCGATCACATAAAAGGTGAGCTTTATTAGTAAACCATTTATGTTTTTTATGCTTGTTTGATACCTCATATATTGAGGTTTGCACATGTGAGTGGTATTCCACTAGCTTTTAGGATATTTTATTTATGATTAAAATAAACTGTGTTACACTGTGAATTCTCTTTTGGTTCTTTTTCATGCATATCTATGATTGGAAGTTTCATCTGAACCAATATACAAGCTCAAAGCAATACAGACGACTGGGTTTTAATACAGAGATTATTACAACTGATATCAGGGGGATACACAGCTACGGTGATCCAGTTCCATACTCCAGGAGGTGCCAAGTATTTCGCTGACATAAATAATCCTTACCTCATATGATTGAGGGTTTCTGAAGTAAGTGCACATCTGAGTGGGGGTTATTTTTTGAGGAGATCCCACACCAGTCCACATCACCAAAGATTTTATATGAACTTTTACTGTTTGCCTATATTCTGAATTAATAACCATACATTATTGTTCCATCTGTTGCTTAAATACCATTTGTATATATATATATATATATATATATATATACATATAGGTTTTACATATATATTGAAGTTATTACTATTGTATCTATCTGCAAACTATGGCCTAGATTTGGAGTTTGGCATTAGCCGTGAAAACCAGCGTTAGAGGCTCCTAACGCTGGTTTTAGGCTAACTCCGGTATTTGGAGTCACTCAAAAAAGGGTCTAACGCTCACTTTTCAGCCGCAACTTTTCCATACCGCAGATCCCCTTACGTAATTTGCGTATCCTATCTTTTCAATGGGATCTTTCTATCTCCGGTATTTAGAGTCGTGGCTGAAGTGAGCGTTAGAATTCTAACGACAAAACTCCAGCCGCAGAAAAAAGTCAGTAGTTAAGAGCTTTCTGGGCTAACGCCGGTTCATAAAGCTCTTAACTACTGTGCTCTAAAGTACACTAACACACATAAACTACCTATGTACCCCTAAACCGAGGTCCCCCCACATCGCTGCCACTCGATTAAATTTTTTTAACCCCTAATCTGCCGACCGCCACCTTTGTTATACTTATGTACCCCTAATCTGCTGCCCCTAACACCGCCGACCCCTGTATTATATTTATTAACCCCTAATCTGCCCCCCACAACGTCGCCGCCAACTACCTACAATAATTAACCCCTAATCTGCCGACCGCAAAGCGCCGCCACCTACATTATAGCTATGTACCCCTAATCTGCTGCCCCTAACACCGCCGACCCCTATATTATATTTATTAACCCCTAATATGCCCCCCACAATGTCGCCTCCACCTGCCTACACTTATTAACCCCTAATCTGCCGACCGGACCGCACCGCTACTATAATAAAGTATTAACCCCTAATCTGCCCTCCCTAACATCGCCGACACCTAACTTCAAACATTAACCCCTAATCTGCCGACCGGAGCTCACCGCTATTCTAATAAATGTATTAACCCCTAAAGCTAAGTCTAACCCTAACACTAACACCCCCCTAAATTAAATATAATTTTAATCTAACGAAATTAATTAACTCTTATTAAATAAATTATTCCTATTTAAAACTAAATACTTACCTGTAAAATAAATCCTAATATAGCTACAATATAAATTATAATTACATTGTAGCTATTTTAGGATTAATATTTATTTTACAGGCAACTTTGTAATTATTTTAACCATGTACAATAGCTATTAAATAGTTAAGAACTATTTAATAGTTACCTAGTTAAAATAATTACAAAATTACCTGTAAAATAAATCCTAACCTAAGTTACAATTAAACCTAACACTATACTATCATTAAATTAATTAAATAAAATACCTACAATTACCTACAATTAAACCTAACACTACACTATCAATAAATTAATTAAATACAATATGTACAAATAACTACAATGAAATAAACTAACTAAAGTACAAAAAATACTTTGTACTAAAGCTGCGTTAAATATGCTCTACGCTCCTTTTTTGGAGCCTAATGCAGCCTTTATGTGGACTCTCAATACCAGAGTTATTTTTATGGTGCGGCCAGAAAAAAGCCAGCATTAGCTTTTCGGGTCGTTACCGACAAAACTCCAAATCTAGCCGTATATTTATATGTGAGCGCTATCCAGGCTATTTTTTGTATTTACCTTTGAGAATAAGTCTGAGGGACTTATTTGTGCTTTATTTTCTGGATTGGCAGCTATATATAAGTATTGTACTACCTTTCATGGAGAAATCTGTGAGAGTATTTATTTAAGGTAGTTGGCTGTTTTTTACCTTTTGAGATAGCACTGGTAAGTCTTTCAACTGATCCTTTTCTCTGATTGACCGTGAATATTTCTTTTTGTAGCTATATATATATATATATATATATATATATATATATATATATATTTTTTTTTTATGTTGTGAGTGTGTGCACTCTCACCATCCGTCAACAACTGCCAGGGTGCTATAAAGTGTTGCAATAATTTTAGAAAGGTTAAGCACTCACTGGACTTCAGTCTTCTGTATAATAACAATTTTATTAGTGAGGTTTCGGGACAAAACAGTCAGAGGAAGGGACTGTTTTGTCCCGAAACGTCACTAATAAAATTGTTATTATACAGAAGACTGAAGTCCAGTGAGTGCTTAACCTTTCTAAAATTATATATATATATATATATATATATATATAAATATATATATACACACACACATATTTATATATATACCGTATATATATATATATATATATATATATATATATATATATATATATATATATATATATATATATACATATACATATATATATATATATATATATATATATATATATATATATATATATATATACACACATACACACAAATACAAGTTTGGTTTAGCACACTTTACAAAGAGTTTATATACACATCTTTGGGAGTGCTGCCAATGTGACCAAATAGTTACAAAAAACAGGGGGTATTGAAGCACATCCATTTGCAAATAAACAACACATTTTTAAATGATGCAAAAAATTGCCTGCAAAAACATTGATACTTTTAAATAAAATTGGGATCTTAGTCACACAACATGGCCATATTCTGTAACAAACTTACAAGGTGTCCCAATATTGACTGGTCCTAACATTACAGTACTTTGCCTTAATGGGCTGAATCATTCCTGCTTGTTCTCTTCATAATAGCATGAGACTCTCTGGCTTTATATATACAACTCCATTACACTGTCATGAGTACACCTGAGCTTGGGTGGGGGGGCTTTAACCAATTCAAGATGGTCAGTCTCCCTTTAATTTGTTAATACAAATATAAAGTTTGGTTTAGCACACCTTACAAAAAGTTATATGTATACATATATGTGTATGTATATATATATATATATATAGATATATATATATATATATATATATATATATATATATATATATATATATATATATATATATGTACACATAGCATGCCTACATATACAGTTTGTATATTTATATAAGAAATAAGTTACATTTGTATTTCACTCTGATTTTCTGTTCTCAGAGTAGATGCTCTTATCTTGAAAGAGGTGGTGTAACATTCCAAGATACAGATAGTGCTAGGCTAACATGAGGAAATTTGCTTGTTATGAGAAAAACTCTTATTTTGTTAAAATGCTTACTAAATTAAATAATATGATTGACATAAAATTCTACATGCCTTCTACACTAACAGTTTAATTATTAGTATTGCTAAGGGTGGCAGAATAGTCTGTGGGTAACATCTTGGAGAGATGTTTCATACAGCACCTGTGGAATCCGCTGCCTGGCCTGTGACTCTCATCGTTGTTGCATGCTATTAATGCCTTATCTGAAACCCATAAAGCTAGAGTCCTTTATGTCAAATAGGGACTGAAGAACTAATTATAAGGTCTAAATCTAAAATGTTTATTGAAATTCTGATATTTATAGATTTGCAACTCTTTCATTACAGGTTAATCCAAAAGTAATCTGCCTTAAATATATTTCACACATATTGCTTTTTTCTATTGTGTAAGATATATCTATTAAATGCTACCTTTGTATATTATACCTATGTTTATAGCACCACAGAATCTGTTGGTATATATACACATTGGAGCCCTTTTCAGTCAAATGCCTCAAAACATTATGGGCTAGATTACAAGTGGAGCACTAATTTATTGCACCTGCAAACGGGCAATAAAAAGACAGCCATTACAAGTGGCTAGTTATTGCTACTGCGATACATGAAGATATCGGCACAGTAGGATAAAAAATATAAATCTTTATTGAAGACCTTTGTAAAATAAGCAACGTTTCAGGGTTAACCCCTTAATCATGCTATCTAATACATACAATGTTTGGTGTCTTTTTAAACAATCTCATATTCGCTCCAATTCTGTGTTACACTGTGCACTTGGTGCCACCTAGTGGCATAATCTTTCTATTACACTTGACTATTTTTATTCCCAAAAAGTATGTTTCAAATTTAAAAACAAAGTTTCACCTTTACCAGCGAGCAACAAAACAGTTACATATCTTCTCTTAATAGGGTTACAATCAAAAAATGCCTAGTTATAGAGTATTGTATCAATTGACAATGCAACTTATGGCCTAACTGTTTAATAATAGTAATATGTTTATAGAGGACATAGTTCTTAACAGTGATGTGTATCCTTACCTACAACCTATTATACAGTAAGCCTTGCTCAATAAAGAAATTTCTTCAATTAGGCCATAAGTTGCATTGTCAATTGATACAATACTCTATAACTAGGCATTATTTTATTGTAACCCTATTAAGAGAAGATATGTAACTGTTTTGTTGCTCGCTGGTAAAGGTGAAACTTTGTTTTTAAATTTGAAACATACTTTTTGGGAATAAAGATAGTCAAGTGTAATAGAAATATTATGCCACTAGGTGGCGCCAAGCGCACAGTGTAACACAGAATTGGCGCAAATATGAGATTGTTTAAAAAGACACCAAACATTGTATGTATTAGATAGCATGATTAATGGGTTAACCCCAAAAAGTTGCTTATTTTACAAAGGTCTTCAATAAAGATTTATATTTTTTATCCTACTGTGCCGGTATCTTCATGTATTAATGTACTTCACTGGGATACTGCCGTATTTCCCCTCTTACCGTGCACTGACAGTGGTGCTGTCCTCTCTACTGACTTTGCTGTTATTGCTACTGCGAGCTCGCACAGAAAATTAACCATAGATCAGATCCCTGGTTTATTTTCTAAAAGTGTCCCAATAGCCCCCAAAATAAAGAATTTTATTTTTTATGAAAACAAAATTAACGCTTTTTTTTTTAATAACAAAATACTGCACAGAGTTTCTAGGAGTTTAAATGTGGCGGGTTTGGGGGATAAGAAAAAAAAAATGCCACTAAAAAGTGACTTTACATTGCGGTTGATGGGAACTTTGTGTTCCCAGTAAATAAATATGTATATCTTTATATACATATACTGTATATTTATGTGTTAATATGTATATATATCTTTACATTTCATGCACATTGCTGCATTACTTACCCCCTTCGCTGCACTAGATCTGAGAAATAGCATGAGAACAAGGCTCCTATTGGAGCCTATGGAAGTGCACTCTCGTGAGCGCAATGCTTCATTCACATTGAACCTAACTTGTTATACCAGCAAACATTTGCATGCCCTGGTATTACTCAGTTGAGCGCAAAAATAGCTTTCACGTAAGCGATATTTTGCGCTCAACTCGTAATCTGGCCCTATATTTACAAATGTGTTTAACTTTGTATACACTGTAAATATTTTAGATTCCACTGTTCTATGTATTTTTAAATATAGAAATGTATTTTTCAAATAAGAATGATAAGGTTTTGGATAAGGGAACACCTTAACAACATAGATAAGGGCATTGAATGTTCTGACCTAGCTAGACACTTTATTTTTATTTTTTTATTTTATTTTATTTTTTTATTATTTTTATTTTCCAAGATCATAATACAATTTCATTGTCAGAATAGACAAAACAAATTACATAACAGAAAAGAAAAACAAACATTATGTCTTCTTTATACCGATCACTAGAAACAATATGCAATATATAATCCAAGTCAGACAGCGTAAAAATAACTTAATATTGCTTCATATTTTGTCTCCAGCCTAAAATAATTATGGAATTCAACAGATAACATAAAAAAAAAATTCCGTTAGGGTCTTGGTGTTTTTTAGTGCACTTAAATAAAACATAAAAAAGAGAAAGAAAAAGAAAGAAGAAAAACAAAAACAAAACTCCAGTTCCTCTTGCGCCCTCTCCTTATCAATGTAAGACATAACCAGGGTCTTTTAATACCATGATACCGGAAGCACCTCACTCAGGATTAAGCCTTCAATGTAGGTGGATCTATGAAATTGCTTAGTAAGTATATATTGTGTTGACAGAGGATAAGACTGGATAATTTTATTTCACTCTGCACTCAGCCTGGCAAAACAAGTCTATTTTTCCTCTCTTGTGTCATCTCACTCATCCAACCCCAGAAAGCTGTTCTCAACCTTTAATTCCCTTCTATGTCTGCCTGCACCCCCGCCCACTACCAACCTCACTGCTCAGATTATTGCTAATCACTTTAAAAATAAAATTGACACCATTAGAAAAGATATCTGCACCTCACACCTCTCAAACCCAGCAATCCTAACCACCCCTTCTATTAAGAAAACTCTATGCTACTTCCCTCCTGTAACAGAGGAAGAAGTCTCTGTACGCCTATCCTTGGCTCATCTCACAACCTGCCCGCTTGACCCTATTCCTTCACAACTTCTTCCCTCTCTCTCTGCTTCACTAACCCCTACCCTAATTTATCTCTTTAACCAATCTCTCACCTCTGGCACATTTCCTTATACATTCAAGCATGCGTTAATCATACCAATCCTAAAAAAGCCCTTGCTTTACCCCTCCATGTCTTCTAACTATTGACCGGTCTCCTTACTTCCCTTTGCTTCAAAATTATTGGAACGACTGGTCTTTAATCGGCTAACTCAACTTCTCATAACTAACTCCTTACTTGATCCACTACAATCTGGTTTCTGCCATAAACACTCAACAGAAACTGCTTTTGCTAAAGTAACAAATGACCTGTTATCAGCTAAAGCAAAATACCACTACTCCTTACTAATTCTTCTTGACACAGTTGACCATCCTCTCCTCCTAAAAATACTACATTCATTTGGCATCCAAGACACAGCCCTCTCCTGGTTTGCCTCAGATCTCTCAAACTGCTCATTTTCTGTTTCCTTTAACAACATATCTTGTGATCCTATGCCTCTCTGTTGGAGTACCGCAAGGCTCTGTCTTGGGCCCCTTGCTTTTCTCTCTCTATACATCCTCCTTTGGATTCCAGTACCACTTATATGCTAATGATACCCAAATCTATCTTTCCTCTCCTGATATCTCTCCCTCTTTACTCAACCAGATTTCCAACTGCCTCTCTGCAATTTCCTCTTGGATGTCTTTACACTACCTCCAACTCAATCTGTCCAAAACTGAGCTGCTTCTTATTCATATTCCCCCCCTCTTCGAGACATCCAACACCTGACATTTATCTGATGGTTGGAGACTCTATTCTCAACACCTCACCCCAGGTCTGCTGTCTTGGGGTCACACTAGACTCAGAGCTCACATTAAACCCACATATACAAGCACTTACCAAATCCTGCCGTTAACACCGATGCAATATTTCCAGAATTCATCCCTTCCATAATTAAACAACTACAAAAATACTTATTCAATCCCTTATTTTGTCACACATTGAATATTGCAATCTACTTCTAAATGGCCTTCCAAAACACTGCCTCTCCTCCCTCCAATCTATTATGAATGCTTCTGCTAGACTCATCCACCTAAGTCACCGATCTACATCAGCTACTCCGCTCTGCCAGTCTCTACACTGGCTCCCCGTATACTCCAGAATACAATTTAAAGTATTAACCCTAACTTACAAAGAACTCAACAGTCTAACTCACAACTATATTTCCTCTCTCATTGTGAAATATTCCCCATCCCGTCCTCTTCGATCAACCTCTGACCTACATCTCTCCACTCCACTCCACTGTTATCTCTACATCCCACTCCCGCCTCCAAGACTTTGCATGTACTGCTCCTGTTCTCTGGAACTTTCTACCCCACTCCATAAGACTGTCTCCAACCTTGTATAGCTTCAGACGCTCCTTGAAAACCCACCTATTTAGAGAGGTTTACCATCTCTCCTCCATCCCTCATCCGAACCACACTAATACATGAACTACCTGACTCACTGCTGCAACTACAATTTATGTCACAAGCTACCCCGACCTTATGTCTCTGCACCATAAACCTGTAGACTGTGAGCTCCCTGGAGCAGGCCCCTCTTCCTCCTGTAATAGATGTGTTTAGTTGTGTTATGTTTTGTATTTTATCATAAATCCTTGTCATTGTATACCCCTATCATTGTACCCAGCGCTACGGAATTTGGCGGTGCTATACAAATAAATGATAATAATAACAATAATTTTAATCTATTTCTTAAAAAAGGGATATTTGTGAGATAGGTATATTATATTGTTAAAAAATGATTTGGGATATTATTGCCATAATGAACAATCCAAAAGAGGGGGCTGCCGATTCTTCCAATTTTTCAAAATCAAATTATGGCCAATCATAATAGATGTATTAACTAGATTATAGTTCAGAATATGTAGAGGAAAAAAAATGTATTTTGGTTCCATGATAAATCCATCATGAAAACTTTTATTGAACCAATAATTGACTTTCTGACAAAATTGCATGATTTTTGGACACAACCAAAAACAATGCAGAACATCAGCTGTTGGAAAATTACATCTATGGCAACTGACATGGCTAGCATGTGACCATTTAGCTAGTCTGGATGGCATGATATACGCATTATTTATTTTATATGTGATTCTTACCACAAGGAAGAAAGAGGTGCCTCACGTACCCATTTGACACCAGCCTTAATCATGTCAATATTGATATCCTCAAAAACTCTTATCCAATATAGAAAGATCTTATCTAAACATAATTGGCCTTGTTTTTCCAAAAGAATTTTATACAATAATGCAATTAAATGATTCCCTTGACGATAAAGATTAATACAATCACTAATTTTCCAAAAACGTTCCTCTATCTGACGCAATTGTACTTTCGTACTAATGGAATGACACAATTGGAGATACGCATAAAAGTTGTGGTTGGGTAAATTATATTCTGTGGAAATACTGTCAAAGGTTCTCTTTCTGTAAGTCCCCTCAATGGCTTGCATTATAATGATCAAGCCTTTCTGAGACCACCTATGAAATATCTCTGACTCTATCCCAGGAAGAAACTCTGGGTCACCTCCAAAAGGCGGAAAAACAGAAACTCAAAAATTAATATTCAGGGTCGCACAGAGTTTCTGACAAGCTTTAGTAACATTGCATAAGCTTGATAGTGTCTTAATATTCTCTGGAAGCTGTGTATATGGACAATGTAATATGGCTTTAAGAGAACAGGGAAAGATCAGCTTTTCTTCCATAATAGTGTTGGTCAGGTAATCATGTGACACAAGCCAATATACTGCATATCTTGTAAGTATTTAAATATTGTACGATCTAACATCAGGAGAGGTGAGGCCACCAAGATCTGTTAACTGCATAAGTTTGGGTATAGATAGGATGTGTCTTTTCCCTTTCCAGATAAATTTAGCACATTCCTTATAAAAATTCTTGACATCCTTATTCAAAATAAACAGAGGTAGATTATTCATGATATACAATATTTGAGGAAAGAGGATAGACTTAAAAGGATACTGAACCCACTTTTTTTCTTTCATGATTCAGATAGAGCATGCCATTTTAAGCAACTTTCTAATTTACTCCTATTATCAATTTTTCTTCATTTTCTTGGTATCTTTATTTAAAAAGGCTTACGAGTCGGCCCATTTTTGGTTCAGTCCCTGGATAGCGCTTGCTGATTGGTGAATACCATTTAGCTACCAGCAAGTACAACCTAGGTGCTGAACCAAAGATGGGCTGGCTTGTAAGCTGTACATTCCTGCTTGTTTAAATAAAGATACCAAGAGAACAAAAAAAAATTTAAAGTAGTAGTAAATTAAAAAGTTGCTTAAAATTGCATGCTCTATCTGAATCATGAAAGAAAAATGTGGTTTAAGTATCCCTTTAATAATCATTACTTTTGACAATAATGAAATAGGGAAAAAGCTCCATCTTTGGAGTTAAGTAATTGCAGAAAAAAAAGTGTATAGTTAAGTTTGTACCACACATTAGGATCTTTATGTAAGTTAATTCCCAGATATCTAAAACGTTCTACCTCTCTAAAGTCATGCTGAGTAAAACTATCCTTATTTTTATGAATCCATACCACTTCAGTTTTATCAGCATTGATTTTATAACCGGAGAATGTACTAAAGAGGTAGAGAATCTTAAGAGCAATATGAAATTTTTTTTTAGTATTTTTAAAATATAATAATAAATTGTACGCATATAATGATATGACAAATGTCTGATTTCCCAAACTTATTCCCTGTAGTTCTTGTCTGAGAAAGATCACTAAGGATTCTATAACAAGATTGAAAAGGAGAGGGGAGAGAGGGCAGCCCTGTCTGGTTCTCTTATTTAATCTGAAGAAAGGTTTACAACTACCATTGACTAGAATAGATGATATGGGAAAGTTATAAATAGCTTTGGTAAATGCTACTAAATTCCCTGAAAAAACTAAATTGGCCAAGGAGGAATATAAGTTATCCCAAATTATTGAATCAAATCTTGATTGGATGTTATTTTTTGTTTATGTAATTTATTCCAAATGTATTCTAATATTAAATATCTTATACGTATATTTTTAGTTGGGGACCTCCCACCTCCGATGAATAATTTCACTTAACAATATTCTAAGTCTGTTAGCTATAATAGAGGTAAGCAGTTTGTAATATGTGTTAAATTATGATATAGGTCTATATGACCCGGGATCCATGGGGTTCTTATCTTTTTTAAGATTAAGGTTATAGTTGATGCAGAGAAATATTTAGACATTACTTGTTTTTTTATATAATAGTTATTGAATAAAGTAGTTAAATTATCAGATATCTCTATTTTAAGTATCCTATAAAACTCTGCAGGGAGATGATCCAGTCCTGGGGCTTTATTGAGTTTAGAGGCTTCTATAACTTTCATGACTTCTGCAGCAGGATTTTATTAACCCTTTACCACACTTGTACATATAATTTTAACACAGTGTTTAGCTTTTCAATAATGTCTGTGCTAGTTTGCATATTAAAATTGCTATAAAATGTAATTAGAAACTATACCAACAGTACGAAATACATTCTTTCAGAAAGACACTTATAACTTACTATAAATGAATGATATCTTTTAAATCTTTCATATACATTTTCTATAAATAAAGGAGTGTATCTTACTATATAAATCTGTTAAATCTTTTCACATGATTGTTCTGAAGATAAAGAATATAATCTTTCATATACTTATCCTGCAATAATCAAATATATTTTTAAATAAAATACTTCTGCAATATATAAAATGTATAACTGTATTGAAATATATGTTTAAACAAAATTCTTCTGCAATATAAAAGGTTTATAACTTTTCAAACTAATTGACTAACTTACTAACAAACTAAAATTGAGATTTATTCAACCTTGAATTTATAAGCTCTAAAATGGATGCTCATTGCAATTTAAGTGTGTATGTTAAAACTTGTATAACAACTTTTTAATGCTATTTACAAAATGTTTATGTTTTAAAAAAATACGATGTCTGCATCTGATAACAGGACGATATAAAAATGCCTTTTTTGTAAACAAGGTTCAGGTTGTTCTAGAGCATCTAAGAGATTAGATGACTGGTTGCATAGAAGTCATTTCGAGGGGTATGTAAACATTTATTATTGAAAGCAAGTTTAATTAACTCTGTGTGTATTTTGGATTTTAATGAATTTAATTTTTATTGCTTCTGTAAGCTAATTTTCTGCATAATAAAAATTTATTAAAACAGTATTTCTCTCTCAATACCATTTCTTATTATTGTACTCAGAAACTTTCTTTATAAGAAATGAGACCTGTTTCACTGATATACTATTTAAAGGTCAGTGCTTAGAAATCATATTTCAATATAACTGTGCTTTGAGACCTTATGAGTGAATTAGATGTGAACCACTACAATTGGCGTCCCTGTATGTTTTTGAGAGATAATATTTGTTTTATAAATTTTATTATAATTTTACATAGGTCCTCTTATACGTAAGAGAAGGTACTAAAATATCATGGCTAATTAGGATTTGCAGAATCTTTTAAAACTCAATGATGTGTTTAAAATGAAGAATGATAGAGACATTAGAAATGATGAGGTTATTGCTTTGGAGGTAGAGAATGGTCCTTGGGGTCTAGGGGCCAGGTATGGTTTAATTTGTTTAAACTTTACTAATGCTGCTGGAGTTGCTTTGCAACAACCTACATATCGCACTATAGATACATATTTTGATCCTGCAACACATAGAATTACAAATGTTTCTTATGATAGTATAGTAGAGATTTTAGGCAGACCTCCTGTTACTGCTACAGGAATACAAAGACATGGCCCTTTAGCCAGAATTGATATGTGGGGTACTCCTAGATCTAGTTTGTACAGTCCAGTAAGGGAAAATGAATTACCACCGGTTGCAGGAGATGAGCAAGCTGAGAGGGAAAACCTTTTGTGTGAAATAAAAGTTTTAAGTCATATATTGGCTCAGGTTTTAAATAGTGGGATTTCTGGAGTGTCAGGAATGCAGCAGGCTTCTTTAGTTCATGCTGCAGGAATACCTATGTCAAATATAAAAGCAACAATTGGAGTAATGCCACATAATCCGAAGGATATAGCTTTGTGGTTAAATGACAGAGTTCATGCATTGGATAGAGTTTATCCAACTCATTATCCTCCACAAAAAAGAGCATTGGTTAATGCAATATTACCCCCTGGATTATGTGTTTCTATAGATGAGGCAAAGGACTGGAATTCAGTGATTTGTGCATTATATGAAAAGACACATGGTAAGGTTACTTTAGCTTCACTTGCTGATACTCTAGGAATGGTGAATAAAAATAATGGCATTGTAGCAGCATATTTGTTAGGGCTGAGATTTACAGAGAATAATCATGACATGGTATGGGGTTGTTTAAAGCCAAGTGTTAAAGGACAAGGCTTGATGTTAGATATAGAGAGACAAATAAGCTCTGTACCTATAGTAGAGAGACCTAAACAAATGCCTGATATATTAAGACATACTTATACACTTGTAGGTAAAGACCTGAATGGAGATGCACTAGGAGATTCAAAAACAGAGAAAAGGAAAGGAAAGGAGAAAAGATTTTCCAGCAAAGGAAAAACAGGGCTCAGTTTGTCAAAAAGAATGCAAGAGAACAATAACAAACTAAATTTAACCCTCCACCACCTAAATTTAACCCTCCACCACCTTACTCCCAAGCACCTCCATCTTACACCAATGAGAATCGGTTTAAAACAATTCAAAGCAAATCTTCGGATTTGCCTTCTGAGGAGTTTCTACGCAGGTAATTGAGACCATTTATAAAAACTCCTGATCGTTATGGATTTGGAAATGGTAGTGTAAGACGTGATAGGGGTATTTATTAGATAAAGTTGAGAAGAGGGTACTATAGGTGTATCAATCTTTTCCCAGAAGATCTTTTTGTTATCTTTGCTAATATATTTTGGTGCATAGATATTCTGATAATAATTAAAGGGACATTAAACCCACATTTTTTATTTCATGATTCAAATAGAGAATACCATTTTAAACAACTTTCTAATTTACTTCTGTTATCTAATTTGCTTCATTCTCTTGATATTCTTTCCTGAAAAGCATATCTAGATAGGCTCAGTAGCTTCTGATTGGTGGCTGCACATAGAGGCCTCATGTGATTGGCTCACCAATGTGCATTGCTATTTTTTTAACTAAGTATTTACAAAGATTGCAGCAAATACGATAATAGAAGTAAATTGGAATGTTGTTTAAAATTGTATTCTCTATCTGAATCGTGAAAGAAATTTTTTTGGGTTTAATGGCCCTTTAAAGAAGGTCCTCTTAATATCACTTAATTCTGTAAAATTATTCTGCCCGTGTTTGATATTTTCAATGATATTGGGGTGTTTTTCTGGCCTTATCAAGAATAGATAGATATTTTGCTGAATTACCATAGTGTCCCTTGTATATCGCATTAATTCTGGTTCCCTCATTAGTAATTTTTTGTCTCAAGAAAAGATCTCTATCCTGTCGGCTGTCTTATACTTATCCCAGAATTTTTTAATTGGTGTGTTAACTTAGTTCCTGTATGCATTCTTAACCTCATTCGATAGCTGGAGTTCACGCGCTCTAGATTTCTTTTTAACTTTTATCATATAGGCTTTGATCTCGCTTCTAAAGAAAGCTTTTGCTGTCTTCCACAGAATATCTGATCTATTGATATATAGGATATTGCCATCTCTGAAATCTCTCCACTTATGTCGTAACCAATTTTGAAATGAAACATTGTTAATCAAGTGTTTAGGTAAGTAAAAATTGACTGTTGCATCTAACGGTGGTGGTCTAAGTGTGAACTCCAAGGATACTATAGCATGATCAGAGATGGCAATATTATGTATTTGAGACTTACCATCTAATATGAGTAGAGAGTTAGATATTAAGAAAATATCAATCCTAGAGAAATATCTATATGATCTGGACACGCATGTGTATAATTTAGTGTCTGGGTGCTGACATAAACCGTGTAATTTGAGATTTTTAAAAATTTGTGTAAAAATTTATATTTTTGAGGTGAGTCAGGGGTCTTCCTGGGAGAGAGTCTGTCGAGAGACAATAGTGGGATAAGATTAAAATCACCTGCTAAGATTAATTTATGATCAATTTAGTTAGAAAGCCTAGTTATCGTGTTCTAAAAATCACAATCAGTACTATTGGGTCCATAAATATTACAGAATGTATATTTTTCCCAGCAATCTCAATGCTTAAAATCAACCACCTATCATGTGTAACAATTTAGGTTTATAGAATGTTGTAACTAAGATTTTTAATTATTAAAAATGCCACCCCTTTCTTTCTCTTAGAACATGAAGATGCAATAACCTGGCCTACCCACTTGCTTTTAAGTTTAGTAGCTTCTTCTAGTTTTAAATGTGTCTCCTGTAATAGCACTAGATCGGGATTATACTTAGCTAAATGTTTGATTATTAATTTTCTTTTACTGGGAGAGGTTATGCCACCTACATTCCATGAAAGACATTTAATCAGATCCTTCATTTCCTAGGTAAGAAAGAATATATAAAAGCTGAAGCTGCAATACTAGGGAGAAGATGTGGTAGGGAGGGAAAAGCTGGGAGAAAAGAAAAGAAAAAAAGGGGTAAAATGAAAGAGTGGGTAAAGAATACCCAAAGATAGACATACCAACAGAAAAAGAAAAAAACAAAATAACCCATATCCTTGTCAAAATCTAAACCTATCGCATATATTTTATAATTTCAGCATGCTTACATCATAGTTCTTTTTACAAAATTTCTTGACTTCTTCATTATTGTACAGTGTAGTGCCAACAGATGGACATACTGACAGAGAATAAAAACAAGATAACCTATATCTGTAACAAGAATTGTACAAGTCACATTCCTATATCTTTGCATATTGCTTACATCAAAGAACATTTATCTTTTTACAAAATGTCTTCACTTCTTCACTATAATATAGTATAATAACAGCATATTTCTCTTCTATTAAGAGTTTAGCAGGGTAAAGAAGTCTGGCCTTGTGGCCTGCACTAATCAATTATGTACAAAATGGGGATAGCTCTTTTCTTTTTGCGGATGTTTCACTAGAGTAGTCCTGAAATATTAATATTTTAGACTATCCTAAGGATAGGTTACTAATTTTTCTATAAATTCTGAGAATATTAATTTTGTTTTGATAATGTAAAAATATGATCATGATAGGTCTATTATATTTCGTTTCGAATCATTGGTACTGGTCCTGATGGGCCCTAATCTATGTAACCTTTCTATTGTTAAATAGTTAAATTTTCTGTCATACCTAAGGCAAGAGGGAGTGTTGTACCTGCCAGATGTAATGCTTCCGTGCAAATGCAAATACAAGGTTAAATTCACATTGCACCTAACTCGTTATACCAGCAAACATTTGTGTGAACTGGTTTTACTCAGTCAAGCTCAAATATCGCTTTCACGTAAGCGTTATTTTCCGCTCAACTCGTAATCTGGCCCTATATTTACAAATGTGTTTAACTTTGGATATATACTGTAAATATTTTAGATTCCACTGTTCTAGGTATTTTTAAAGGGACAGTCTAGTATAAATTAAACTTTCATTTTTCAGATAGGACTTGTAATTTTTATCAACTTTCAAATTTACTTGTATCTTCAAATTTGCTTTTTTGTCTTGGTATCCTTAGTTTAAACTAAACATAGGCTGCCTCTTATCACATGCTTTTTAAATCTCTTTTCAACACAAAGAGACAGAAAGTACACGTAGGCCATATAGATAACACTGTGTTCAGGCACAGGGGGTTATTTAAGATTTAGCACAAAACAATGGTAAATTTAAGACAATAGATAATAAACAGTCACAGTCATGTGATCAGGGGGCTGGAAGAAGGTTCCTAGATACAAGGTAATCACAGAGGTAAAAAGTATATTAATATAACTGTGTTGGTTATGCAAAACTGGGGGATGGGTAATAAAGGGATTATCTATCTTTTAAAACAATAACAATTCTATGGTAGACTGTCCCTTTAAATATAGAAATTTATTGTTCAAAATAAAAATGATAAGGTTTCAGATATGGGAACACCTTAACAACATAGATAAGGGCATTGGGTGTTCTGACCTAGCAAGACACTTTATTAATTAACACAACAATAATGTAACACGTTTTACCTGGCAGGTAATTGAACAGGTTAGACCCCTTAGGAGAGGTGGCAATATTAACACCAGGCTACTTTACAGGGAAGCCTTCTGGATCTTCTATCTAAGAACCAGAAAGCCACACAGATTTAACATAGATGGTGATGTGATTAACTTCTGGCAACACGCAAAATAATCAAATTTTTTCAGGTAAATATCCACTGGGTAATCACATCATCATCATGTTAACATATTTGTTCCTTTGGGATAAGTCTCCTCCCTCCTCTGCGATGCTCAGTGTGTTCTCAAGGAAAAGGAAACAAAATATACAACATAGTGTAACTCTATGTTGCATATTTTGTTTCCTTTTTCTTGAGAACACACGGAGGATCGCAGAGGAGTGAGGAGACTTATCCCAAAGGAAAAAACATATCCTTACATATGAACTTTTAACTTATGGTTCACCTTTTTATTTTGATTATCACATTTATTTCACTTATTTTTTATTGTGATATTTGGTATATTTATTGTATATGTTAACATATTTGCTTTATATATTGTAATATTTGTATATATATAGCACATATATATATCTTCTATAGTATGGCCTAACACTCACGGAAACTTAGCAGTACCGGGGTGCACATCAGAAACAATTTCAATAAGTCTAATAAGAGGAAGGCACTCACCGGATTTGACAAAGGGATCCTTTATTCCTTTAACATAGCATAACGTTTTGGGGTGTTACCCCCGTTTTCAAACACACAACCAGACCCAACACCATAACAGCTCCTTAAATACCCTTTTTCCCAATCACCCTGTGCAGGTGTGGCTCAGCTTGGGACACACATCATCATGCTGTGCTCGTATCCTAGCAACCACTAGTAAATAAACATATTTAACAACCGTGTATTAAAAACAGTATTACTGACAAAAAGTATTGCTCTCTGCATTCCGCGATGTCTGTCGGACATGATCCGCTGATCGGATCATGTCGGACAGACATTGCATAAATAGGCCCCATGGTGTTGCTTAAATACTACATACCCATGACAGTTGATAGGTACATTTGAATGCAGATAAACATATACCAATGATCATATAAGAACTTCCCAGTTTTAATGCAGGGGTGTTTAAGTAAAAGGTGAATTTAGCTTAGAAGTGTATCAACGTGTCATGTTCTTTCTGTTAAGGTTTCTCATGCAATGTTGAGTGTAATTGAGGGCTATTGAGGGCTATTTAAGCTCCCAGTCAAACTTCAGCAATATGTCTATGAGTAAGGGTGTGCTTTTCCTGCCGAAACGCGCAAGACATGTATAGCTATGTGTCATGACATGTTTTTAATGATGAATGATTTAGTCTTCGATGGAATTAAGCTTTTTTAAAATAATACCCTGTCTAATGCCTTGAGACTCACCGGTTTCTTTGTTTGCTTATATATATATATATAACAAGTGGTAACAGCGCTGCAAATAACTGTGCAAAACAACCTTATAGTGTAGATACTAATGTTTATTTAAATATATAAAACACAGTATGCAAAATATACAAACATAGTTGCAACCTCAATACAGAGTGAATGATCACAGTTTTAGTAGCAATTTAAACACTTGAGAATGTTTTACAAGTGAATTATATCTTAATACATCAATGCTGGCAGTATAGTGATATCTACTATCAATACAGTACAAAGGAACTGTTCATAATGTTATAATGATACACAATAACAAAAACAAGTACATACAAAATAAAAATATCTCAATAAAAATGAGTAAAAGTTAACAGCAAGTTAAAGGTTTGCACTATAGAGAAAACCTGATGCGTGCAAAGAGTTGGACTTCTGATATTGCAACCATGTTAACTATTTTCCCCACAGACTTCAATGGATCACGCAAACTGAAAAAAAAAACATTTATACTCGTGCATTAGCCCAAACTGAGCTATTCATATTACACATTTCAATGTTCTTCACATTTAAATATATGTAATATTTGTATTTAAATATATATTTCTATATACATCTGTATATATACCTATACCTGTATATATTTTTATATATACAGTTGTGCTCATAAGTTTACATACCCTGGCAGAATTTATGATTTCTTGGCCATTTTTCAGAGGATATGAATGATAACACAAAAACTTTTCTTTCACTCATGGTTAGTGTTTGGCTGAAACCATTTATTATCATTCAACTGTGTTTACTCTTTTTAAATCATAATGACAACAGAAACTACTCAAATGACCCTGATCAAAAGTTTACATACCCTGGTGATTTTGGCCTGATAACCTCACCTGTGATCTGTTTGCTTGTAATTAGTGTGTGTTTATAAAAGGTCAATGAGTTTCTGGACTCCTAACAGACCCTGCATCTTTCATCCAATGCTGCACTGACGTTTCTGGATTCTGAGTCATGAGGGAAGAAAAAGAATTGTCAAAGGATCTGTGGGAAAAAGGTAGTTAAACTGTATAAAACAGGAAAGGGATATAAAAAGATATCAGAGGAATTGAGAATGCAAATCAGCAGTGTTCACATACTAATCAAGAAGTGGAAAATGAGGCATTCTGTTTGATAACATACTGCATTCTTGCCATTAATTCTGACCAAATTTCCTGTGCCTTTGTAGCTCACACATCCCCAAAACATCAGTGATCCACCTCCATGTTTCAAAGTAGGAATGGTGTACCTTTCATCATAGGCCTTGTTGACTCCTCTCCAAATGTAGCATTTATGGTTCTGGCCAAAAAGCTCAATTTTGGTCTCATTACTCCAAATGACTTTGTGCCAGAAGGTTTGAGGCTTGTCTCTGTGCTGTTTGGCGTATTGTAAGCGGGATACTTTGTGGCATTTGCATAGTAATGTCTTTCTTCTGGCGACTCGACCATGCAGCCCATCTTTCTTCAAGTGCCTCCTTATTGTGCATCTTGAAACAGCCACACCACATGTCCTGTATTTCACCTGAAGTTATTTGTGGGTTTGTCTTTGCATCCCGAACAATTTTCCTGGCAGTTGTGGCTGAAATTTTAGTTGGTCTACCTGAACATGTTTTGGTTTCAACAGAACCCCTCATTTTCCACTTCTTTATTAGAGTTTGAACACTGCTGATTTGCATTATAAATTCCTTGGATATATTTTTATATCCCTTTCCTGTTTTATACAGTTCAACTACCTTTTCCTGCAGATCCTTTGACAATTCTTTTGTTTTCCCCATGACTCAGAATCCAGAATCGTCAGTGCAGCACTGGATGAAAGATGCAAGGGTCTGTCAGGAGTCTAGAAACTCATTGACCTTTTATACACACACACACTAATTACAAGAAAACAGATCACAGATGAGGATGGTTACCTTTAATAGCCATTCAAACCCATTTGTTTCAACTTGTGTGCATGGTATCAGGCCAAAATCACCAGGGTATGCAAACTTTTGATCAGGGTCATTTGGGTAGTTTCTGTTCTGTTTCTGTCATATGATTTAAAAAGAGTAAACACAGTTGATTGATAATAAATGGCTTATTTGTCAAGGCCCAGGTTGGAGCCAAAAAATGTTGAAAAACATATGAAAAAGAGAGAAGAGTTTTCCTTGTGTACATATATATATATATATATATATATATATATATATATATATATATATTATTATTTTTTTTTTTAAATATTCAGATATATATTTAGAAATAGAAATATTACATTTATTTTTATGTGAAGGACATTGGAATATACATGTGAATCATGAATCAGGTTTAGCACTGTAGGTCTAATGCAGTGTCGGGTTATCGCACATGAAGACAGTTATCATAAGGCATGTTATGTAAATATTAAATATAAAATAATGTAAAAATATTAATAAAAATTATTAACGAAGTTCTAAAAATTCTAAAAAAATCATTAGAATACATATATATTTTTTAGAATGTTTTAGAACATTGATAATAATTTGTAATAATTATTATTATGTTTTTTTATATATATTTACATAACGCTCCTTAAGATAACTGTCTTGAAGTGCACTAATTCTGCGCCTTAGACCTACAGTGCAAAATCCAAATAGCAATTTGCTTATTTTACATTCCAATGGTCTTCACACATATATATATATTTCTCTTTCACTAAATATATATATATATATATATATATATATATATATATATATATATATATAAGAAAAATAAGAAAAAAATAGAGAGCACCACTGATACTATCCTATAATATAAAGGCCAAGTTTGTTTGTCCGAAGCTGTCATGCGCAGTAGAGACAGCATGATGACAAACACACCCCCTAGCTGATCTGCGGCAGAAGTGGGCATGACCAGGCAGGAGCGGGGGGCGTGGTTGGTGTGAAGGGTGCGTGTCCAGGCATCAATGACCATGAAGGGGCGTGGTCGGGTGTGAAGTGGGAATGGCCAGGTGAGGTTGCGTGATTGAGGGGAGAGAGATAGAGACTGAGGGGAGAGAAATAGAGAGGGGAGAGAGATAGAGAGGGGAGAAGGAGAGAGAGAGGGGGGAGAGAGAGGAGGGGAGAGAGATAGAGAGGGGGGATAGAGAGAGGGGGGATAGAGAGAGGGGGGAGAGAGAGAGAGAGAGAGAGGGGGAGAGAGAGAGAGGGGGAGAGAAAGAGGAGAGAGAGAGAGGGGCAGAGAGAGAGAGAGAGAGAGGGGGGAGAGAGAGGAATGGGGTAGAAAGAGGGGTGGGGAGAGAGAGAGGGGTGGGGGAGAAAGAGGGGTGGGGGGAGAGAGAGGGGTGGGGGAGAAAGAGGGGTGGGGGATAAAGAGGGGGAAGAGAGAGAGAGAGCAAAAGAGAGGGGGAGAGAGCATAAAAGAGAGGGGGGGGGGAGAGAGCACAAAAGAGAGGGGGGGGGAGAGAGCGCAAAAGAGGGGTGAGAGAGAGTGCAAAAGAGAGGGGGAGAGATAGCGCAAAAGAGAGGGAGAGAGAGAGAGAGCAAAAGAGGGGGGAGCGAGAGAGAGCAAAAGAGGGGGAGCGAGAGAGCACAAAAGAGAGGGGGTAGAAAGCGCAAAAGAGGGGGGGAGAGAGAGCGCAAAAGAGAGGAAGGAGAGAGAGCGCAAAAGAGAGGGGGGAGAGAGTGCAAAAGAAAGGGGGAGAGAGCGCAAAAGAGGGGGGGAGAGAGAGCGCAAAAGAGCAGGGAGAGAGAGAGAGAGCAAAAGAGAGGCGGGAAGAGCGCAAAAGAGAGGGGGAGAGAGCGCAAAAGAGAGGGGGGAGAGAGCGCAAAAGAGAGTAGGGGAGAGAGAGCACAAAGGAGAGGGGGGGAAAGAGAGAGCGCAAAAGAGTTGGGGGAGAGAGAGCGCAAAAGGGATGGGGGGAGAGAAAGTGCAAAAGAGAGGGGGGAGAGAGAGCGCAAAAGAGAGGGGGGAGTGAGAGTGCAAAAGAGAGGGGGGGGGAGAGAGCAAAAGAGAGGGGGGAGAGAAAGCGCAAAAGAGAGGGAAGAGAGAAAGCGCAAAAGAGAGGGGGGAGAGAGAGCGCAAAAGAGAGGGGAGAGAGAGAGCGCAAAAGAGAGGGGGAGAGAGAGTGCAAAAGAGAGGGGAGAGAGAGAGGGGGAGAGAGAGCGCAAAAGAGAGGGGAGAGAGAGAGAGGGGGAGAGAGCACAAAAGAGATGGGGGAGAGAGAGCGCAAAAGAGATGAAGGAGAGAGAAAGCACAAAAGAGAGGGGGAGAGAGAGAGCGCAAAAGAGAGGGGGAGAGAGAGAGCGCAAAAGAGAGGGGGAGAGAGAGCGCAAAAGAGGGAGGAGAGAGTGAGCACAAAAGAGACGGGGAAGAGGGCAAAAGAGAGGGGGGAGAGAGCGTAAAAGAGAGGGGGAGAGAGAGCGCAAAAGAGAGGGGGGAGAAAGAGTGCTAAAGAGATGGGGGGTGAGAAAGCGCAAAAGAGAGGGGGAGAGATAGCGCAAAAGAGAGGGGAGAGAGAGAGAGTGCAAAAGAGAGGGGGAGAGAGAGAGCGCAAAAGAGAGGGGGGAGAGCACAAAAGAGAGGGGGAGAGAGAGCGCAAAAGAGAAGGGGAAGAGAGAGGGGGGAGAGAGAGGAGGCGGGAGAAAGAGGGTCAGGGGAGAAAGAGGGGTGGGGGAGAAAGAGTGTTGGGGGAGAAAGTTGGGGGGAGAGACAGGCGGGAGAGAGAGAGAGCAAAAGAGGGGGGAGAGAGCGCTCAAAAGAGAGGGGGGAGAGAGCGCAAAAGACAAGGGGAGAGAGAGAGCTCAAAAGAGAGGGGGAAGAGAGAGAGCTTAAAAGAAAGGGGGAGAGAGAAAGAGCAAAATAAAGTGGGGGAGAAAGAGAGAGAGAAAAAGAAAGGGGGAGAGAGAGCAAGAGAGAGGGGGAGAAAGAGCAAAAGAGAGGGGGATAGAGAGCAAAAGAGAGGGGGGATAGAGAGAGCTAAAGAGAGGGGGAGAGAGTTAGCAATAGAGAGGGTGAGAAAACGAGCAAAAGAGAGGGGGAGAGAGAGAAAAAGAGAGGGGGAGAGAGGGCAAAAGAGAGGGAGGCAAGAGAGAGCAAAAGAGAGGGGGAGAGAGAGCAAAAGAGGGGGGAGAGAGAGAGGGAGAGCAAAAGAGAGGGGAAGAGAAAGGGCAAAAGAGAGGGGTCAGAGAGAGCAAAAGAGAGGGGGAGAGAGAGCAAAAGAGAGGGAGAAAGATAGAGAGCAAAATAGAGGGGGGAGAGAGAGAGCAAAAGAGGGGGGAGAGCAAAAGATAGGGGCGAGAGAGAGCAAAAGAGAGGGGAGAGAGAGAGCAAAAGAAAGGGGGAGAGAGAGAGCAAAGAGAGGGGGTAGAGGGCTAAAGAGAGGGGAAGAGAGAAAGAGAAAAATACTGTGGGGGAGAAAGAGAGAGAAAAAGAGAGGGGAGAGAGAGCAAAAGAGAGGGGGAGAAAGAGTAAAAGAGAGGGGGAAGAGAGAGCAAAAGAGAGGGGGATAGAGAGCAAAAAAGAGGGGGGATAGAGAGAGCTAAAGAGAGGGGGAGAGAGTGAGCAAAAGAGAGGGGGAGAGAGTGAAAAAGAGAGGGGGGAGAGAGAGCAAAAGAGAGGGAGGAAAGAGAGAGCAAAAGAGAGGGGTAGAGAGAGCAAAAGAGGGGGGAGAGAGCAAAAGAGACGGGAGAGAGAGCAAAAGAGAGGGGGAGAGAGAGCAAAATAGAGGGGGAGAGAGAGCAAAAGCAAGGGGGAAGAGAGAGAGAGTGCAAAAGAGAGGGAGGAAGATAGAGAGCAAAAGAGAGGGGGAGAGAGAGTGAAAGGGGGGGGAGAGCAAAAGATAGGGGCGGGAGAGAGCAAAAGAGAGGGGGGGAGAGAGAACAAAAGAAAGGGGGAGAGAGAGAGCAAAAAGAGGGGGTAGAAGGCTAAAGAGAGGGGAAGAGAGAAAGAGCAAAATAAAGTGGGGGAGTAAGAGAGAGAAAAAGAAAGGGGGAAAGAGAGCAAGAGAGAGGGGGAGAAAGAGCAAAAGAGAGGGGGATAGAGAGCAAAAGAGAGGGGGGATAGAGAGAGCTAAAGAGAGGGGGAGAGAGTTAGCAATAGAGAGGGGGAGAAAACGAGCAAAAGAGAGGGTGAGAGAAAGAAAAAGAGAGGGGGAGAGAGGGCAAAAGAGAGGGAGGCAAGAGAGAGCAAAAGAGAGGGGGAGAGAGAGCAAAAGAGGGGGGAGAGAGGGAGAGCAAAAGAGAAGGGAAGAGAAAGAGCAAAAGAGAGGGGTCAGAGAGAGCAAAAGAGAGGGGGAGAGAGAGCAAAAGAGAGGGGGAGAGAGAGCAAAAGAGAAGGGGAGAGAGGGAGCCAAAGAGAGCGGGACAGAGCAAAAGAGAGGGGGAGAGAGAGCAAAAGAGAGGTAGAGAGAGAGCAAAAGCAAGGGGGGAGAGAGAGTGCAAAAGAGAAGGGGAAGATTGAGAGCAAGAGAGGGGGAGAGAGAGCAAAATAAAGGGGGGAGAGAGAGAGAGGGGAGAGAGAGAGAGAGAGAGAGAGAGGGGGAGAGAGAGCAAAAGAGATGGAGAGAGAGAGCAAAAGAGAGTGGGACGAAAGTGAGCAAAAGAGAGGGGGGGAGAGTGAGCAAAAGAGAGGGGGGAGAGAGTGCAAAAGAGAGGGGAGAGAGAGAGCAAAATAGAGGGGGGAGAGAGAGCAAAAGCAAGGGGGAAGAGAGAGAGTGCAAAATAGAGGGAGGAAGATAGGGAGCAAAAGAGGAGGAGGAGAGAGAAAGAGAGAGAGAGCAAAATAGAGGAGGGAGAGAGAGCAAGAGAGGGTATTGATTGTAATGTGCTGACATAATTAAACTTCCTTTAAAGGAATATATATATATATATATATATATATATATATATATATATATATATATGTTTTGTAGCTATATATAGTCTCTGCACAATAAAGGTGATATAATGAGCAGAATAAACAAAATAATAGCAGATACTGAGGTATATGTGAAACTCAGATAGATTACAATTATGAAAGAGTAATCAAATGTAGGAACGGTCATAAGTATCAGTATGGCAAGTGTGTCCAGCAAGCGTATAAGTAATATATAGCAAGCAGGTGGTTACACAGCGTGTTAATAAAATGTAGCAAACAGATGAATACACAGGGGGGTAGTTATCAAGCCGTCAACCTCAAATACGCTGCGTATTCCGCAGCGTATTTGTGGCGAGGCTGATACGCCTTAGTTATCAAAGGCTCGAGACCGGCAAAAGTAGAATTTTGTGACGTCAGCTTCGATCCGCCGGACTCAGTCCGACACAGATCGATTCTTACGTCACTCCAGATGTTCCGCACACAAGTGCGGCACATTCTCACTACTTTTGCTAGCTATCAAAAAACTAGCAGGTACGCTCGGCACTTTTACGGCCCAGCGTACCTGGTTTTCAAAGCGCCAGCCTGGAGGCGGCGGATCCCATAGGAATCAATGGGAGTCTGACCATAGCGAAAGTACAAGTTCGCTGCTGACAGACATCCCATTGATTCCTATGGGAGCTGTCTACACCTAACACCCTAACATGTACCCCGAGTCTAAACACCACTAATCTGACCCCCCCTACACCGCCGCAACTAAATAAAGTTATTACCCCCTAAACCGCCGCTCCCGGAGCCCACCGCAACTATAATAAATGTATTAACCCCTAACCCGCCGCTCCCTGAACCCGCCGCAACCTATATTAAATGTATTAACCCCTATCCTGCCCCCCCTACACCGTCGCCACCTATAATAAATTTATTAACCCCTATCCTGCCCCCCCTACACCGTCGCCACCTATAATAAATTTATTAACCCCTATCCTGCCCCCCACTACGCCGCCGCCACTGTAATAAAATGATTAACCCCTAAACCTAAGTCTAACCCTAACGCCCCCTAACTTAAATATTAATTAAATAAATCTAAATAAATTAACTCTTATTAACTAAATGAATCCTATTTAAAACTAAATACTTACCTTTAAAATAAACCCTAATATAGCTACAATATAAATAATAATTATATTGTAGCTATCTTAGGATTTCTTTTTATTTTACAGGTACCTTTCAATTTATTTTAACTAGGTACAATAGCTATTAAATAGTTATTAACTATTTAATAGCTTACCTAGCTAAAATAAAGAGAAATGTACCTGTGAAATAAATCCTAACCTAAGTTACAATTACACCTAACACTACACTATACTTTAATAAATTATTCCTATTTAAAAATAAATACTTACCTGTAAAATAAACCCTAAGATAGCTACAATGTAATTAATAATTACATTGTAGCTATCTTAGGATTTATATTTATTTTACAGGTAACTTTGTATTTATTTTAGCTAGTTAGAATAGTTATTAAATAGTTATTAACTATTTAATAACTACCTAGCTAAAAGAAATACAAAATTACCTGTAAAATAAATCCTAACTTAAGTTACAATTAAACCTAATACTACACTATCATTAAATTAACTAAATAAACTACCTACAAAGAACTACAATGAAATACAATTACATAAACTAACTAAAGTACAAAAAATAAAAAAAGCTAAGTTACAAAAAATAAAAAATTAAGTTACAAACATGTTAAAAATATTACAACAATTTTAAGCTACTTACACCTAATCTAAGCCCCCTAATAAAATAACAAACCCCCCCAAAATAAAAAAAATCCCTACCCTATTCTAAATTACATAAATTTCAAAGCTCTTTTACCTTACCAGCCCTTAAAAGGGCCATTTGTGGGGGCATGCCCCAAAAAGTTCAGCTCTTTTGCCTGTAAAAGAAAAATACAACCCCCCCCCCCAACATTAAAACCCACCACCCACATACCCCTAATCTAACCCAAACCCCCCTTACAAATACCTAACACTAATCCCCTGAAGATCATCCTACCTTGAGTCGTCTTCACTCAGCCGAGCCACCGATGGAACTGAAGAGGACATCCGGAGCGGAAGAAGTTAATCCTCCAAGCGGCGCTGAAGAAGTCTTCGATCCGGCCGATGTCATCTTCAAAGAGGCGCTGAAGAGGTCTTCTATCCGGGCGAAGTCATCTTCCAAGCCGGGTCTTCAATCTTCCTTCCGCCGACGCGGAACCACCTTCTTCACCGACGGACTACGACGAATGACGGCTCCTTTAAGGGACGTCATCCAAGATGGCGTCCCCTCAATTCCGATTGGCTGATAGGATTCTATCAGCCAATCGGAATTAAGGTAGGAAAATCTGATTGGCTGATGGAATCAGCCAATCAGATTCAAGTTCAATCCGATTGGCTGATCCAATCAGCCAATCAGATTGAGCTCGCATTCTATTGGCTGATCGGAACAGCCAATAGAATGCGAGCTCAATCTGATTGGCTGATTCCATCAGCCAATCAGATTTTCCTACCTTAATTCCGATTGGCTGATAGAATCCTATCAGCCAATCGGAATTGAGGGGACGCCATCTTGGATGACGTCCCTTAAAGGAGCCGTCATTCGTCGTAGTCCGTCGGTGAAGAAGGTGGTTCCGCGTCGGCGGAAGGAAGATTGAAGACCCGGCTTGGAAGATGACTTCGCCCGGATAGAAGACCTCTTCAGCGCCTCTTTGAAGATGACATCGGCCGGATCGAAGACTTCTTCAGCGCCGCTTGGAGGATTAACTTCTTCCGCTCCGGATGTCCTCTTCAGTTCCATCGGTGGCTCGGCTGAGTGAAGACGACTCAAGGTAGGATGATCTTCAGGGGATTAGTGTTAGGTTTTTGTAAGGGGGGTTTGGGTTAGATTAGGGGTATGTGGGTGGTGGGTTTTAATGTTGGGGGGGGGTTGTATTTTTCTTTTACAGGCAAAAGAGCTGAACTTTTTGGGGCATGCCCCCACAAATGGCCCTTTTAAGGGCTGGTAAGGTAAAAGAGCTTTGAAATTTATGTAATTTAGAATAGGGTAGGGATTTTTTTATTTTGGGGGGGTTTGTTATTTTATTAGGGGGCTTAGATTAGGTGTAAGTAGCTTAAAATTGTTGTAATATTTTTAACATGTTTGTAACTTAATTTTTTATTTTTTGTAACTTAGCTTTTTTTATTTTTTGTACTTTAGTTAGTTTATGTAATTGTATTTCATTGTAGTTCTTTGTAGGTAGTTTATTTAGTTAATTTAATGATAGTGTAGTATTAGTAATTGTAACTTAAGTTAGGATTTATTTTACAGGTAATTTTGTATTTCTTTTAGCTAGGTAGTTATTAAATAGTTAATAACTATTTAATAACTATTCTAACTAGCTAAAATAAATACAAAGTTACCTGTAAAATAAATATAAATCCTAAGATAGCTATAATATAATTATTAATTACATTGTAGCTATCTTAGGGTTTATTTTACAGGTAAGTATTTAGTTTTAAATAGGAATAATTTATTAAAGTATAGTGTAGTGTTAGGTGTAATTGTAACTTAGGTTAGGATTTATTTCACAGGTACATTTCTCTTTATTTTAGCTAGGTAAGCTATTAAATAGTTAATAACTATTTAATAGTTATTGTACATGGTTAAAATAAATTGAAAGGTACCTGTAAAATAAAAAGAAATCCTAAGATAGCTAGAATATAATTATTATTTATATTGTAGCTATATTAGGGTTTATTTTAAAGGTAAGTATTTAGTTTTAAATAGGATTCATTTAGTTAATAAGAGTTAATTTATTTAGATTTATTTAATTAATATTTAAGTTAGGGGGGCGTTATGGTTAGGGTTAGACTTAGGTTTAGGGGTTAATCATTTTATTACAGTGGCGGCGGCGTAGTGGGGGGCAGGATAGGGGTTAATAAATTTATTATAGGTTGCGGCGGGTTCATGGAGCGGCGGTTTAGGGGTTAAACTATTTATTTAGTTGCGGAGAGGTGCGGGATCAGCAGGATAGGGGTTAATAATTTTATAATAGAGGGCGACGGTATAGGGGGGCAGGATAGGGGTTACTAGGTATAATGTAGGTGGCAGCGGTGTCCGGGAGCGGCGGTTTAGGGGTTAATACATTTATAAGACTTGCGGCGGGGTCTAGGAGCGGCGGTTTAGGGGTTAATACATTTATAAGACTTGCGGCGGGGTCTAGGAGCGGCGGTTTAGGGGTTAGTAACTTTATTTAGTTGCGGGGGCCTCCGGGGGCGCCGGTATAGGGGGTAGAACAGTGTAGTTTAGTGTGAGTGCTTAGTGACAGGCTAGCAATAAAGCTGGGAAAAAGCCGAAGGGCAGCGAGATCGGATGAGTGATAACTGTCACAGTCCGCTGCTCATCGCCCCGCGGCTTTTTGACAGCTTTATTTGATAACTTAGGCGAACGTATTCAAGGTCCGCGGCGGCGAAGGTAGGCGAGCTTAGGCGGACGTATTGGGCCGGCGAAGCCAGAAAAGTAGACGGCTTGATAAGTAGCCCCCACAGCGTGTAAAGCAATGATCCAGCTTAGATGTTTATAAACTGAAAGGATATCACACAGGTTAAACCCAGTAGGCAATTATGAGAAGCAGGTTAGTTAGCAAAGCAATGTTATATGAAGCATATTGAAGACAATTATAACACATGTTCCAATATAAGTTTGTTTGTACGATACAAAATATTCTTGCGGTTCCTGAGTACAGCGGTATAAGGACCGGTTAATGTGAGAGACACGGATGAAGCAGTGATATAACATGTAGAGCATAACAAGTGAATCCGGGAGAGCAATGGAGACTGCAGGCAGGTAAGTTACTCTTGGTTCAGCACACTGCGGTGAGTAGGAGGAGTGGATACAGGATTCACAGCATGTTGACGATCCGATCAAGTGATAGGTAACGGCTCCAAAATAGATGTCAGCGAAAGTAACAAAAGGATTTATAGAAAGCAACAGGTAATATTGGTTAGGATTAGGACACCAGTAACAGGGTCATAATAAAAGACAGAGTGGCAAGGAGACTTAAACTATCAGGTTAACTAACAATATATTAAAGCAATGAATCATGGGAAAGGTGAGCTGATATAGGTATTGATGGGGGAGGAGAATGGAGTTTAAAGGAACAGTGTCATGATATTACAGATCCCTCCCGTCAAGTAATCCTCACCGAGGATTCAGGACCCGGATTTGATGGATATTTTGAATGAAAACTGGCCAATAACCGAGGTGCATGGATATCTGTATGAGGGATCCAAGAGTTCTCTTCTGGTCCAAAACCCTTCCATTGAACCAAGTACTCCAATCTTCGTGGTCTGATACAGGAGTCCAGAACAATTTGTACTTCGTATTCAACTTGATCATCTACCCGAATTGGAGGAAGAGGAATTTTCTTATGGGAAGATAAGGAGTCTGGTACAAATGGTTTCAATAAAGTTACATGGAACGAGGGTTGTATCTTATAAGACTGTGGTGAACGCAAAACTACAGAATTAGCATTGATAATGTGCTTGATGGGGAATGGTCCTATAAATTGATTGGCCAACTTCCTAGATGGTACATCAATTTTCAGATGTTTTGTGGATAGTCAAACCAGGTCTCCTATATGGTACTGTGGAGTAGGTCTGTGTCGTGAATCATAATATAACTTTTGTTTGGATTTAGCTTCTGTTAAGTGCATCTTTGAAAGATCCAATGAGGTTTTCAGAGTTGAAGAATAGTTGGTTGCAGCGTGGGACTTGTGATCAGTAGATATAAAAGTGAGATTATTAGGATGGTAGCCATAGGTAGCAGAGAATGGACTTACTTTTGTTGATGTGCTCATTGAATTGTTGTAGGAGAACTCGGCCATAGCTAATAGAGATAGCCAGTCATCTTGGAGATATGAGATGTAGCATCTGAGATACTGTTCTATTATTTAGCTCTATCTGTAAGGCCGTTGGTCTGAGGGTGATATGAAGTAGATAATCTGGAATTGATTTTTAGTAGTTTACATAAGGCTTTCCAAAAATATGACGTAAATTGCATTCCTCAGTCGGAGATAATAGTAGAGGGTATCCCATGTAGTTTCACTATATGAGTAAAAAAAGTGTCTGCTGTTTACTTTGCAGTAGGTAGGTATTTGAGTGGAATGAAGTGGGCAAGTTTAGTGAGGTGATCAACTACGATAAGGATGGTATTGTGTTCTTGTGAGAGTGGAAGTTCAACAATGAAATCCATGGATATGGTTGACCATGGTTTATCTGGGATTGGTATAGGAGACAAATATCCAAATGTTTTTTTTGTGTTGCATTTTGTTTCTGGCACATATCTCACAAGAGTGGATGAAAATTTGTACATCTTTTTCCATTTGAGGCCACCAGAATTTTCTACAAATTAATTTGAGAGTCTTATTAATTCCTTGATGTCCAAAAAAGGTGAGTCATGGAAGTGTTTTAGAAGGGTAGGACGTAGATCCTTAGGGATATATAAATTATCACCTTGATAATATAATCCTGAGATATCTTTTCTAATCCCATTCTTTGGTAAATCAGGATCCGATTGCAAAGAGGTTACAAGTTCTGTTTCAAAATGAGTTAAGGTACCTATAATCTTTTCTGGTAGAATGATGTGTGTTGGATCATCCTTCTCAGAATTGTAATTATTACATCTGGATAAGGCGTCCGCTTTGGTGTTGGCCCGGGGGGGGGGGGGGAGGGAGGGCGTTCAAATATAAACAGTACATATTCATTACTTGCATTTCTCATGAGTAACAATAGGTAGAGATATTTTGTATATGTTCAGCAGCCTATTAGACCCTTTGGCTTTTGCAATGCATGTATACGTGTAGTAACGGACATAGAATGCTAAACTTAATCTCATAATGAGTCCACTTCGAGACTTCAGCTGACAGTTACGGAATTACACTTATATAGTTCAGTACCCAGGGAAGGGGAAATGGCGTTTAAGACTAAGGTCAGGAGCCAAGGCGAAGTTACCTACAAACATAATAAAGTATATATAATAAACTATAGTGTAGGAGCCGGTGCCAGCATCATACCACATGCCCTCTTACAGTGGGGTTACAGTGTGGACTTTGCTACCCTAACCAATCAAGGCGGTGAGGGGTTTCTGTACATAGTCGATCTCAAAACATGTTAATAGACATTTAGTTACTATAAGCAATAGATTGTTATACATCCCATAGTCATATTGGACTATTACCATAAAGTGTACTTATAAATGTATTTGTCTATTTCATAGCTGAAAATGAGTCAGATCTTAAGTAAATAAAGAGCCCAGTTTGCTTTACTTTAAGGGATACGTTCCACCTCTACATCATGATCAATGCTTATGACCCTCCGTTGAGCCACCTCGGCCGCCGGCGGCTCCCAGAGTGTAATGCTAAAGGCCCACCGCAGAAGGAGAAACCATGTCATCCCTTAGGTTAGATAGGGTCAAAGGGTATGCTGATACATAGATATAAGAAACCATAGGAGTGAACCTAATATTAAGTTGATAACTGTATTTACTCCCAAATATCATCAAACGTATTATGTACATTAAAATAGTCATCTAGAACCGAACACTCGACTGTTATCCCAGCCTCAGTATCAAAACATTGTGACCTGCTAAATAAATGCAGGGGACAAAACAAACGTCCCAACAAAAAAAAAATAATAAAAAAAAATAAACAGAGTACATGAATGCAACTATTCTCCAAGCGCTAGATATGTGAGAAAGCACAATTTCCAATTCTTCCGGCTATCAAGACTTCATTCAGGACTCATTTTCCCCCTGAACGCCATTGTGTGGCAGAGGGCATGATTAGTAATTAGCCGACTGAGACTCTGCTAACGTGCTTAAAGTAAAGTTCAACCAAAACAGCATACTCCAAGTCATTGTCCCCGTCAATAAAGACTCCCAGCAATTTTGGGCTCCAGAGTTACACATCTGTGTTTATATTCAATGTCATCCGCAACCCCCCAGCTAAACAAAAAGTACCTTGCAAAGGCCCCACAATAGTAGACAAGTCGCATATGTCCTCCTTTCCTGACATCACAGGCACACCACTCTTAATTTCAGGGACCCACTGCAGGACATCCATAACCAATGTGAGGTCTGGGATCAAGTTCTCTGGGGGATAGTGTGTGTCCCCTTTCTCAGCTGCAAGGCTCCTCACCGGAATCCTACCTATAGCCTGTGCGGGAAGATCCATGAAGGTCAGCGGAGTTTCCATTGCTTGTGTTGGTATTCCAGTTGTGAGACGTGCGTTTTCATCACCCTCATTGAGGTCCGTGGCAGTCGCCATTTTAGGTGGAGGTTGATCTGCTTCTCTACATTGCTCCCGCATTGCGAGCTTCAGATCATAAAAATTACAGTCCAGTTTCTGCATTATTATCTCTAGCGATGACTGTAGTATGTCTGAGGAGTCTGCCATATTTTGATGGTACAGCATATTTTGATGGTACAGCAATGGTCCCCCAGGAAGGATGTAGTCATATAACAAGCGCTCCCCACCGCCACGAGGGAAGTCAGATAGATCTATCCTTAGCATAAGCTATATAAGACATCTGAAGCCTTACTCCATCAAAGTCTTAGATAATTTGTTTTCTTCCTTAATGGGATTGGACTCCAAAATTGAGTTATAGGGCATAAAATCCAATTAAATAACTGTTAAATGTTATATTGGTAGCAGAGCCACAGACAAACACATCTGCCCGCTCTGCTAGTTAGCTCCGCCCCCCAATGGTTCTTTTTAGTAACTGAATTTAGAGCCCTGTAGTCAATAATTAGTCTCAGGGAGTTATCCTTGTTTTTTATGAAAAACATTCCGGCGGCAGCAGAAGATGTGGATGGGGTGATGAAGCCTTTTTGTAAGTTTTCATCCAAGTACTGACGTAAGTGATTAAGTTCTTGTTGTGATAGTGGATATATTTTCCCAAATGGAATTTGGGCCCCCGGAATGATGTCAATGGGGCAATCGTATATCCTGTGAGGAGGAAGATTTTCTGCTTGTTTTGTATCAAATACATCCATTAAATCCTGATATACGTCTGGAATTGTATTTTCAGCATGAGATACTGATAAGGAAAGTTGTGGGAAAGATGTATTTTGTCAATAAGATGATGGAAATTGAATGCTGTTTTTAGTCCAATCTATAGTAGGATTGTGCTTTGCTAACCATGGGTAGATTAAGATTAAAGTGTGTAAAGAAGTGGGAATTATGTCAAATGTAATAAACTCAGTGTGTCCTTCTTCAGTAGTGAGTAGTAGGGGTATGGTGTGATGGGTTATGGGTCCCTTCTGAATAAAAGCTCCATCAATAACTTTGACATAAAGAGGTGTCTGCTTCTTTATGGTAGGTATGTTATTATTTTTTTACATAATCAAAATCAATAACAAAAGGATTATAGAAAGCAACAGGTAATATTGGTTAAGATTAGGACACCAGTAACAGGGTCTTAATAAAAGACAGAGTGGCAAGGAGGCTTAAACTATTAGGGAGAGAGAGAGAGAGAGAGAGAGAGAGAGAGAGAGAGAGAGAGAGAGAGCAAAAGAGAGGGGAAGAGAGAGCAAATGAGAGGGGGAGGAGAGAGATGTCAGTATATGGCCGGGTTATAACACAATATATTTAATAATTATCCTTTAAAAATAAACCCTCAATCAATATGCCTATACTAGACCATAAAATTAATACAAATTCCTGAATTCTTTATTAATAGTTAATATCTATAAACACATTGAAATATATCTGTAGGAACAAGAATATGAATCAATACTATACACGTTTGAATTATTAAAATATGCTATACTCTTTACAAAGCTCATAAAAGTTTACCTTTAAAACTAGCCTTATTCACAATAGCCTTCCAAATCAGAGTTGCATTTAAAATATCCAGTGAGACTTAAGATAGCAGCTACTAACATTCAGCAATACAATTTTAGCAGTGCTTAGTTAAACAATAGGACAATATATATACTCTAATTGAAACACCAGAAGTTATATATATATATATATATATATATATATATATATATATACATACATACATACATATATTCTATACTTTGCACAGATAAATTACCTAGCATACAAAGACAAACTTAACACTATACAAGACTATGAAACCCCAAGTTTAAAAATACTCTTTATTCCTTTAAGTCTTCTACATACAGTAACAATGGATGTTTGTTTTAAATGTTTTGCATATAAAAAGGTAAGCTTAAAACTACACGGAACTATGAATATAAGCTAAAATACAAACTGCTCTCTTAAATCTATTACTTGCAATTTGACTATGATCTTACCAATTACCTTTCTATACTTTATACCCAGATAAAACAAATCAATATCCAATATTTCTCAACAGGTTCAATCTCACCTAAGAATACCAAAAATGGGTTATTGTCGCATATGGAGAATAAAAGTAGCTGTTTGCTTATAATAACTGCAGCAGTTATTCATCTATGCTTGGGGTTAAATCATCTGATATCACCCGCCCCTTTTTTTGTTTAGTAACCATCATTGGTGAGATTGGACATGCCCAACGGAAGCTTGTCTCAGATTGGCCCTTTGAAACTGAATATGGATTGGTTCATCTGGGAAGTAACTTTTAACAGTCAAGGTTTTTTTTGCTGTAATACTGGATTTTGGCCATCGGGGGCAACATGACAAACAAACAGATTCATTTAACCATTTCTAACATTTTTTAACAATTTATCGGACCATAACTTTTTGCATCAATCACTTACAACCTAAATTCCAGACAGGGTAGCATCATGTCAATTTCTTGATTATTTTAATATGAAACATCAAATTATTTTTAATATCATATTACATTAAAGTAATTTATAATGCTAACTATTTCAAAATTAATAGCATTTAAAATCCTGATATATATATATATATATATATATATATATATATTCATTCATACAAATACAGCATGTTTTATATTCAGTACTGCAATGTACCCCAACATGAAAATAATATATTCCATATTTCTAATAAATCCTGAATGCATGAATCTTGTCAATGGTCCATATTCATAGGACATCTTGTTATTATATGTCTGAAAAATAAAGAGATACAGAGGTTATTATTCTATACAGATTAATATTTGATATCTCTATATCTCTGTTTGAGAGGATAAAATACACAGGATGTCATTTAAAATATCAATTAGATATGTACTTCTTAGATGCCTGAAATGAAAGAGATAATTTTTAGAATGCTCCTTTTAAATTCTAAAACATTTTATGCTTCCAAATATATATATATATATATATATATATATATATATATATATATACATGTAAAAACATTTTGAAATATTAGCTCTCAGGTCTCCATGCTTAATATGTGTCTGAATATACTGTACATATGTGTACCCCACACACACACACAAACACATGCACACACACACATATATATATATATATATATATATATATATATATATATATACATATATATTCATACAAAATACAGCAGATAAAACATTGTTATATATTTTTTTATTTTATAATCATGTAGGCTGTATTAAAAATTGACTTTAAAATAGCTTAACTTTAACAGGTGTATATAGCTCACAGGGGGTTATTTAACAGGTAGTTGTTGAAAGCCACAATTCCTTGAATATATTTGTATCCTCAAACAATATCACAGACGGATCGGCTCCTCACCTTGGCAGGAAACCCATATATGGGCATGCACCTCTGAGGCTCCATCTTGCTAATTTCCATTTCCTTGAAATTGTGAGCATCTCATTAGGCTTTAAATTAACAGTTTTAGACATTTACATCTCTATTCACTGTATGGGGTAAATGATGTTTTGAAGTGACTTTTATTATTCATCCTGTGTAATTAAAAACAGTGGGGCTAAATTTCACACAGTGCCATTTGAAGTTTTTAGAAATTAAATGAATTATTTGATGTACACATCACCATTAAATAATAATAAGTATACCTGCGTATATCATCTAATAATATTTAAAATACCTTTACATAAATCTCCCTTCCAATTCAAATATATGTAAGACTCATGTATTTGAATTGGCTTACAGTCAGTGGTATTTGGTGGGTGTCAACAGTATGCATCATAGACAGTCTTTTATGGAGAGAGTCCGTCATTTTTGAGCTCTTATTCTCATCAGTTAGGTATCTTTAACCTACAATATTTCTTTAGTGCATTTGGAGATATTCTCCCTCCATGACTTGTAGTTGGGACCTAGGATGACACGCTCGCAACTGATTGATATGGACCCATTTATCTATGAAACTATCACTTTTGGGGATCCTTATTTTATAGGCCACTGGATATATTTTGTCAGTAATGACAAAAGGACCTTTCCATGATGGAATAAATTTCTTCTCCCTAACCTGATCTCTTCCAAAGTTATAAAGATAAACTTTATCATTTATTTCATATTCCTTTTTGGACGTTTTGAGATCATAAAAGTTTTTAGTGGCAGTTGCGGATTTCGCTAAGTTCCTTTGAGCAAATGCAAAGGCATATTGCAGATGCTTTCTTAGGTTCTCCACATATTGATGTGTATTGGCAGCGTTTATCAAGTTTTGGTCTGATGTATGGTACAGTAGATGTTGAGGTAGAACCATTCTTCTACCAATCATCAGTTCATCTTGGTAGCACAAATTGGAGTTGCTCTTAATGCCATTAAGACTAGAGGTAGTTTTACATCCCAGTCTTTAACTGTTTCACTCACAAACTTTTTGAGGATTTTCACAATGAACTGGTTGCAACGCTCTACACCACAACTTGAGGCAGCTCTATATGCAATATGGAACTTTCTTTTTACCCCTAGTATTTTCCACATTTTGGTCATCACTTCGCTAGTGAAGTGGGTTCCCCGATCTGATTCGATTCTTTGGCGCAAACCAAATCTGGAAAACACATGGTTGATGAGTAATGCTGCGCATGTTTCAGCACTATTGTTAGGTACACTGATGCATTCTACCCATTTAGTGAACAGGCATGTCACTGTTAACATGTATTTGTTAACTCTTGATGACCTTGTTACTGGACCAATAAATTCAATTTGTATATCTGACCATGGCATTACCATCCCCTTTTTCTCCAATGGTGCTCTATGAGTACATACATACATATATTCTATACTTTGCACAGATAAATTACCTAGCATACAAAGACAAACTTAACACTATACAAGACTATGAAACCCCAAGTTTAAAAATACTCTTTATTCCTTTAAGTCTTCTACATACAGTAACAATGGATGTTTGTTTTAAATGTTTTGCATATAAAAAGGTAAGCTTAAAACTACACGGAACTATGAATATAAGCTAAAATACAAACTGCTCTCTTAAATCTATTACTTGCAATTTGACTATGATCTTACCAATTACCTTTCTATACTTTATACCCAGATAAAACAAATCAATATCCAATATTTCTCAACAGGTTCAATCTCACCTAAGAATACCAAAAATGGGTTATTGTCGCATATGGAGAATAAAAGTAGCTGTTTGCTTATAATAACTGCAGCAGTTATTCATCTATGCTTGGGGTTAAATCATCTGATATCACCCGCCCCTTTTTTTGTTTAGTAACCATCATTGGTGAGATTGGACATGCCCAACGGAAGCTTGTCTCAGATTGGCCCTTTGAAACTGAATATGGATTGGTTCATCTGGGAAGTAACTTTTAACAGTCAAGGTTTTTTTTGCTGTAATACTGGATTTTGGCCATCGGGGGCAACATGACAAACAAACAGATTCATTTAACCATTTCTAACATTTTTTAACAATTTATCGGACCATAACTTTTTGCATCAATCACTTACAACCTAAATTCCAGACAGGGTAGCATCATGTCAATTTCTTGATTATTTTAATATGAAACATCAAATTATTTTTAATATCATATTACATTAAAGTAATTTATAATGCTAACTATTTCAAAATTAATAGCATTTAAAATCCTGATATATATATATATATATATATATATATATATATATTCATTCATACAAATACAGCATGTTTTATATTCAGTACTGCAATGTACCCCAACATGAAAATAATATATTCCATATTTCTAATAAATCCTGAATGCATGAATCTTGTCAATGGTCCATATTCATAGGACATCTTGTTATTATATGTCTGAAAAATAAAGAGATACAGAGGTTATTATTCTATACAGATTAATATTTGATATCTCTATATCTCTGTTTGAGAGGATAAAATACACAGGATGTCATTTAAAATATCAATTAGATATGTACTTCTTAGATGCCTGAAATGAAAGAGATAATTTTTAGAATGCTCCTTTTAAATTCTAAAACATTTTATGCTTCCAAATATATATATATATATATATATATATATATATATATATATACATGTAAAAACATTTTGAAATATTAGCTCTCAGGTCTCCATGCTTAATATGTGTCTGAATATACTGTACATATGTGTACCCCACACACACACACAAACACATGCACACACACACACATATATATATATATATATATATATATATATATATATATATATATATACATATATATTCATACAAAATACAGCAGATAAAACATTGTTATATATTTTTTTATTTTATAATCATGTAGGCTGTATTAAAAATTGACTTTAAAATAGCTTAACTTTAACAGGTGTATATAGCTCACAGGGGGTTATTTAACAGGTAGTTGTTGAAAGCCACAATTCCTTGAATATATTTGTATCCTCAAACAATATCACAGACGGATCGGCTCCTCACCTTGGCAGGAAACCCATATATGGGCATGCACCTCTGAGGCTCCATCTTGCTAATTTCCATTTCCTTGAAATTGTGAGCATCTCATTAGGCTTTAAATTAACAGTTTTAGACATTTACATCTCTATTCACTGTATGGGGTAAATGATGTTTTGAAGTGACTTTTATTATTCATCCTGTGTAATTAAAAACAGTGGGGCTAAATTTCACACAGTGCCATTTGAAGTTTTTAGAAATTAAATGAATTATTTGATGTACACATCACCATTAAATAATAATAAGTATACCTGCGTATATCATCTAATAATATTTAAAATACCTTTACATAAATCTCCCTTCCAATTCAAATATATGTAAGACTCATGTATTTGAATTGGCTTACAGTCAGTGGTATTTGGTGGGTGTCAACAGTATGCATCATAGACAGTCTTTTATGGAGAGAGTCCGTCATTTTTGAGCTCTTATTCTCATCAGTTAGGTATCTTTAACCTACAATATTTCTTTAGTGCATTTGGAGATATTCTCCCTCCATGACTTGTAGTTGGGACCTAGGATGACACGCTCGCAACTGATTGATATGGACCCATTTATCTATGAAACTATCACTTTTGGGGATCCTTATTTTATAGGCCACTGGATATATTTTGTCAGTAATGACAAAAGGACCTTTCCATGATGGAATAAATTTCTTCTCCCTAACCTGATCTCTTCCAAAGTTATAAAGATAAACTTTATCATTTATTTCATATTCCTTTTTGGACGTTTTGAGATCATAAAAGTTTTTAGTGGCAGTTGCGGATTTCGCTAAGTTCCTTTGAGCAAATGCAAAGGCATATTGCAGATGCTTTCTTAGGTTCTCCACATATTGATGTGTATTGGCAGCGTTTATCAAGTTTTGGTCTGATGTATGGTACAGTAGATGTTGAGGTAGAACCATTCTTCTACCAATCATCAGTTCATCTTGGTAGCACAAATTGGAGTTGCTCTTAATGCCATTAAGACTAGAGGTAGTTTTACATCCCAGTCTTTAACTGTTTCACTCACAAACTTTTTGAGGATTTTCACAATGAACTGGTTGCAACGCTCTACACCACAACTTGAGGCAGCTCTATATGCAATATGGAACTTTCTTTTTACCCCTAGTATTTTCCACATTTTGGTCATCACTTCGCTAGTGAAGTGGGTTCCCCGATCTGATTCGATTCTTTGGCGCAAACCAAATCTGGAAAACACATGGTTGATGAGTAATGCTGCGCATGTTTCAGCACTATTGTTAGGTACACTGATGCATTCTACCCATTTAGTGAACAGGCATGTCACTGTTAACATGTATTTGTTAACTCTTGATGACCTTGTTACTGGACCAATAAATTCAATTTGTATATCTGACCATGGCATTACCATCCCCTTTTTCTCCAATGGTGCTCTATGCGTTGGGGCAGTGGGTTGGAACTGTGGACAGATTAAACACCCTTGGCAGTAGGTTTGAACATCTTTCAACATGTGTGGCCAAAAAGCGTAGTAACGCAATATTTCATACGTGAGTTTGGCACCACGATGACCAGATGTGAGAGCATCATGGGCATGTTCAAGCGTTAGACCTCTGAACTTGGTGGGTACTACCCATTGTTGGATGCCAGTTTTGGAGGTTCTAATTAACCAACCATCCTGTAACTTTAATTGTGATTTGGATTTCATTAAGATTCTAAGATCTTCTTCCCCAATACAGTACGCTAAGCAAGGT
Source organism: Bombina bombina (assembly GCF_027579735.1). Lineage (NCBI taxonomy): Eukaryota > Metazoa > Chordata > Amphibia > Anura > Bombinatoridae > Bombina > Bombina bombina. The sequence goes on from NC_069500.1 coordinate 500,814,624, forward strand.
GCTTGAGTGAGTTTTCTCTTAAGCTCTCTGATGGCTGTCTCTTGAGACTCACTCCATTGCCATTTCACATCCTTCTTTAGAAGAAGTAGTAGTGGTTTAGCTAATTCTGCATAATTATCAATGAATTTGTGAGAATAATTTGTCATACCCAGGAATGATCTCAATTCCTTTAAGTTAGTTGGGTTTTTAGAATTTACTATAGCTTCCACCTTTTTCTTCTGAGGATTTAGCCCTTCAGAAGTAACTTCATGTCCCAAGAAGTTTACACGAGTGCGGCACCATTGAGCTTTTTGTAGGGATAACTTGACACCTGCCCTTTTAAGTTGGCTGAGGACGTGTTTAAGCTCTGTCATGTGTTTTTCAAAGTCTGTGCTTTTGATTAAAACATCATCAACATAAGATAAGGTCCCCCTTTCCAGTGCATCAGGCATAACCTTATGCATGAATACAGCAAATTCAAGTCCATAATTTATGTATCCAAAAGGGAGTCTCTGAAATGCATACTGGACCTTTTGGAATGAGAATGCCAGCTTATACTGGTCCTCCACATGTACCTTTATGGTCCAATATCCCTGTGCACAATCAATGGCAGTGAATATTCTGGATCCCTGCATCTGCGCTAGGCACTGGTCAATATATGGCACAGGCCAGCCAGACATGTACACTCACTTGTTTAGCTGTCTTAAGTCCGCACACAAACGCCATTGTCCATTAGGCTTAAGAACACCTAGAATAGGATTATTATAAGAGCTGTGCACCTGTCTGATAAAATCTCTTTCTTCCAAGTTCCTTATGATTTCTGCAAGAGAATCATATGAGGCTAAAGGAAGTCTGTATTGTTTAACAAAGACAGGTGGTGCATTGGGATCTGTTTGTATTCTTGCAATGTGCAAGTCTGTAGTACCACAGTCATAAGAATCCCTAGCAAAAATATCTTTGTACTCCATTAGGAGTTCTCGCAGCAGTTGGCGTTCATCATCTCTGGAACAGCCATTAGCTAAGAATATTTGTTCTTCGACTATTTGCTGAAATCCTGGAAAGATTTCAGGCTGTCCAATTTCATAAACTTCTTCCAATCTAGAGGTGAGATCCCCTTGATTATAATTTACATTGCCCCCATTACTCTGGGTATTGGGGTAATCTTGCTGTTTGATTAGCTAATCAAATACTAGAGAGGCTTCTTCAATTTTACAGATGCCTTCCTCTGAGCTGAAGGGATAAATAGACTGAATAGTAAATAGACCCTCTGGCATAGATGCAAAGGATTGTTCTATTAATTGTTCTTCAGTTAAGTATCCTTCAGGTATTAGCCCAATTATATTATTCTGGAATCCAAAAGTGTAATAACTTGATTCCAGTGCATATCCTATGGTAGTTCCCTTGGATAAGGTTATATCCTGTGGGGTCATGTTATGTACAATAACATGTATTGAAATAGTTCCAATATTTACCATAGGAGTATAGGTCATTGTTATACCCAGATTTTGTATTTTATGGGAGAGGCAAATTAGTGTTTCAGACGTTTTTAATTTCTGACCTTTTTTTACCTGTAAGGGTAAAATAAATTTATCAGCCCCAGCAGGAATTATAATATCATTAGACACCTGCATATTTACAGCATATGGCAATTGCTGGTTTGATTTCAGGGCTGCACTTTCACCCTGAAATACTTCAGGGTCCCCCTTTAACCTGCTCCAGAGGCAAGAGTTAATCAAATCTATTTGTATGGCATATCTATGTAAGAGATCATTGCCAACGTGTATTTGATTATGGGGAGTATTTAGAACTAAAAACAGGTGCTTCACTGACTTATTGCCTACAGAGATAGATAATAAGCACTTAGCTGTGATGTTATAGCTTTTAAAGCTGTCATCCAGGCTGTGGACACAGTGGTCTTGGGGAGAAAGAGATTTAATCACTTTAGGTTCAGCTATCTGTGCTAATAAGCCTTCGCTTATATAGCTAGCTTCCTATTTTAAGTTCAATTTAGCATACTTGGTTTAACCAAGGTCATGCACTTGTATAGGGATAAATAGATCCTCTTTAACTCTCTCAATCCCTGCAAGGTATTGAGCGTGGCTTTCCCCCTTAGGGATTCTATGATCCCCCTTGTGGAGACATATGGTTAATACATTGTCGTCTAAAGAAATATTTGCGATATTTCCAGGCGAAATTTTAAAAGTATTACCATCAGAGCCACTTAAAGGAGTCTGATCGGGGGGCGGAGCCTGGATGAGCATGGTGGCAGACATGTAAAGTGTGAGCTCCTGCTGTAGTTTCAAGAGAAAGTGGGATTATAATTCTCAAAAGCTTGCAGGTTTGTTATAGGACATTAAATACACTTTACAATAGCAGACAGCAACCAAAAATGTGATCAGAAAACTGCAGATAAAGGAATTCAAGGTGGAAAAAGATTTTACAAGCTGCAGGGAAACAAGAAAAAGGAGCTACTCAGAAATGGAGACAGAAAAATCATCTCAGCATCAACAATAACCTGATACATCTCCACTAGAAGTCTGGTAAGCCTATAAACAATATACATGCTTAAAGATGATGAGAATATAACAGTTATAAAACTTTATATAGCCATGTGGGAATAAACAAAGATGGCCACCAGACAGGACTCCTAGCTAGCTGCTGAATATCACACAATGCCTAACAATCTATTTTAAACAGTGCAAAGGGAAATCAATACACAAATAAACCAGGGAGGTTTTAGCACTACATATAGTGATACTTAAGACTGAGGGAAATAAATATTAAGATAAAGCAAGTGTGGAGAAGTCAGTTCATAATCTTAACACAGCAGAGAAATGAAACAGTGACAGTTTGCACTTCTCCCTCATAACTTTTCCCAAGCTACAATATAAGCTAAAGGCAACAGAGATTACAACTGGTCTATGTATAAACTTTTTTAAATAAAGGAGGAAAAAAAAAAAAAGCTGCAGCATTTAAATTTTAATGAAGATACAGTTTGAGATAACAGCTGCATTTGCCCTCATTAACTAAAAACTTTTAAGGCTGCTTTCTGCATTGTTTGAACTCTGATGACTCTGCATTAACATACAAAAGCAAAGGCAGCACAGTTTCTCTAGCACTAGCAATCTTTATTGCAACATGGCAACTAAAAGACAAAATAAATTATCAACACCATGTAAATCTGCTGCAGCAAATCTTTTCTTCAAATCATCTAAAAGTGATAAAATAAAGGAAATGGAACCTAACACACAAGATGAGGAGTTAGAACATGAATTGGAACCTCAGCAACATGATGGTGACATTCCTGCTACTAAAGGGGACTTAAGGCACCTAGTCTCCAAAAAAGATATCAATGCAAACTTTAATAAGATGTGGGAAAAAATGGATTCATTTCAAAATACAATAATAAGCAGTCTTGCAGAAATTAAACAAGATATATTGGAGCTTGGAACAAGAGTGGAAACAATAGAAGAAAAGGATGAACCCATAGAAGAAGACATCACTAACATTACACATCAACTGACAGATCAACAACAGGATATAGAAGATATTCTTGAAAAGATGGAAGACTTAGAAAATAGAAGCAGGAGGTGCAACATACGCCTAAAGGGTGTTCCAGAATCAATAACTGCAACAGAACTAAATGAGTATTTAAAACATCTATTTCAAGCCATCACAGGGACATCTGAAGACGGAAAATTTCAAATGGAAAGAGCTCATAGAGCTCTTAGAGCAAAACCAAAGGAGGGGGAACCTCCAAGAGATATAATATCTAAATTATCCCGCTTTCAAGAAAAGGAGGAGATAATGGCGGCAGCTAGGAAGAATCCGACTTAAATTCAAAGGATCTGTAATACAATTCTACCAAGACTTATGTCTCAGAACTTTACAGAAACGCTCAGCACTACGTCCCCTAACACAATTGCTACAGAAGAATCAAATAGCGTATCGATGGGGATTCCCCTTCGCACTTCATATATTCCAGGATGGTAAAACAACCACAGTGAAAGTCAAAGAGGATATCTCAGAGGCCTGCCAACTTCTCAAATTAGAATGTCCAGAAATGCGGGAAAGTCAGCCAGACACCAGAAGAAGACCACGCGGACAACAACAAAGCATCTCTCAAACAGAGAAGTGGTCTAAAGTTCCAAAGAAGAAACAAAGAACCTGAATCATGGAGTAGACAGTGACCGAGGCTGGGATTTTTTTTTTCTTTGCCTTCTTTTGGTGCATCCTTAGAAGAGCGCTACTCCCTGATCTCTTGGACTATACCCTACATGTGTCCCTCATAATATTGGCAGAGGATACAGGATACAGATGAGTATATAAATGTCAATCTACAAAACTAACTTTGCTTGGAATATATTGATGGACATAAAGATGTAAAATTTATGTTCTATATAGTCATTGGTTACTTGTGATGGAGGATAAGCAGATTAAGTCCAACATTCACATAAGATCTGGGCAATATCTTTGCCGTATGCCACTACAACCCGCTCCTTAGACCATATATATAATTCCCACTTTCAATAAATTTAAGTTGTTAGTAACTCTATATATTAAGAAACTACTATTCCGACATTATGGTTAGAACTATGCAAATATGCTACAGGGAAAAACAATGTTATAAGATTCAAATGTTTATTGTTGTTTGCTTTTTGTTTATTTCAATTTATTTTATGTACCGTCGAGCAGGTGAGACGAAAGTTTCTCCATCAGGAAAAGTTATACAGGAGAGCAGAGGATTTCATAACATTGCAAGTGGAGATATTGGTCAGCTACAGGTAGAGAAGGGGAGGGGAACTGACTCATGACTCCCAAGATAAGAATAATCTCACATAATGTAAGGGGGTTAAATACGTATAATAAAAGAAAAACAGCAATTACACAGTATCACAACCTAAATGCTAATATTATATTCTTGCAAGAAACCCATTTTACAAATAATCAAATACCCAAATATTGGAGTAGATATTTCACGCAACAATACCACTCCACGACTGACAAAAAAAAGAGAGGAGTGTCAATACTTATACATGATGCACTTAACTTTATCAAAGAAGAAGTGCTGACAGATAAAGAGGGCAGGAATCTTATAGTGAGAGGACGTATGCTAGACACCACGCTTACACTTTGCAATATATACGCACCCAATGAACAACAGCACAACTTTTTTCACTACTTGTCACACCTACTGACACAATGGTCACAATCAAAAATCATATTAGCCGGAGACTTTAATATTAATCTGAAAACACACAAAGTAGATACGCCCCACAAACTCACTAATAAACAAACCAGACATAATTCCATCTCTAAAAATATTAAGAATATCTTAGAATCTCATAATGTGATAGATACCTGGGTAACGTTATATGGGCAGACGAATGACCATTCTTACTACTCCCCAGCACACAAAATTTATACCAAATTAGATTATATATTTATTAGTCAGATTCTACTCCCCAGTTTACACAGCTCCACAATTCATGCATGTGTCTGGTCAGACCATTCTATTATCCAGATACAATTAGAGGGACTGGTCAATGTGGACAGACAAAGGTCATGGACTTATGATCCAAATTTATTGAAAAAACCTGAATTATATGACAAAATTATGCATAACTTGACAGAATACTGGAAGATAAACACAACCCCAGAAACCACCCCAACAATCACGTGGGCTGCTCACAAACCATTCATAAGAGGTTTATTCATAAAGGAAAAAGCTCTATACACAAAAAAAGTTAAGGCTCACATAGAGATACTCCAACAGGAAATAGAAACGCTTGAAATCCAACATAGAAGCACACTAACCTCAGATATTTTCAATAAACTTACACATAAGCGACAAACACTAGCTAAGATTTTAAATGAGAACTCCCTCAGAGCTATGCATAAGTTGAAGGCACATTACTTTATATATGCTAATAAGCCAGATAGATTTCTAGCTCACAAACTAAGGGAAAGGATGAAAAATCTAACTATACAACAACTACAAAAAGAAGACGGGACGCTAATATATCACCCTCAAGACATAACGGACTGCTTTGCACAATATTATGAATCTCTTTATGACGGGAAAAAAGTTCAACATACTACTCAGACGAAAACGCTTAGACACCATTTTCTGCAAAAGGCTAAACTCCCGAAACTTAATGCTACAGACATGGAAGCCTTAAACACAGAAATAACAATAAACGAAATCGCCCTAGCAATAAAAGATCTTAAAATAGGCAAGGCGGCGGGTCCTGACGGGTTCTCAGGTGAATATTATAAAGTATTTAAAAAATGTCTGGTCCCCCACTTGCACAAATTCTGCAATGACATCATGCAGGGTACCTGTATCCCACAGGACATATTGCAGGCCAAAATAGTGGTTATACCCAAACCAGGAAGGAATCCCAAAAATACCAAAACTATAGGCCGATCTCATTGATTAACCAAGATTTAAAAATTTTTACAAAAATTTTAGCAAATAGACTCAAATTATATCTACCCTCATTGATACATCCCGACCAGGTAGGATTCATAAAAGAAAGGGAAGCCCCAGATAATGTGAGACGAACGGTGTCTCTGGTGGAGTACTTGGTGGGGACAAAAACGCCTTCTCTGCTCCTATCTTTGGACGCAGAGAAGGCATTTGATAGGGTCGACTGGGAATATATGTTTGAGACACTAACATTCATGGGTTTCAAAGGACAATTCATGACGGCTATTAAAAACCTGTATTCAGACCCAACAGCAACTATCAGAGCAACGGGCCATCAGTCTAGGCCAATTAAAATATTAAATGGGACACGTCAGGGCTGCCCGCTATCTCCTCTATTATTTGCACTAAGCATAGAACCTTTAGCGGCCTACATCAGGGGAGCAAAAGACATTACCGGAGTAAAAATTAACAAAGAAGAATATAAACTCACCTTATTTGCGGATGACATTTTGCTTACATTGACGAAACCTTTAAGATCACTCCCTCATCTATATCAAGTCATTGATGAATTTTCAAAAATCTCAGGCTTCAAAATAAATTCAGATAAGTGTGAGGCTATACCACTGACACTACCACTACATACTCGTAAGTTGATAGAAGCGAATTTTGAATTTAAGTGGGCTAAAAAATATATCAAATACTTGGGAGTTAACATAACAAACACACTAGATGGACTCTATAAGGCAAACTATACTGATATCTTTAAGACCGTAAGAAGGGATTTGGGTAGATGGAGGAGGGGGTGTTTCTCCTGGTATGGCAGATTATCGATTATAAAGGTGAATATTCTACCGAGAATATTATATCTCTTCAGAGCATTACCAATCAAAGTACCGTAAAGAGAGCTAGCAGATCTCCAGATGGACCTAATTAGGTTCCTACGAGGACCCAAAACAGCTAGAATAGCCTCCCAACTATTAAAACAACACAAACAGCTGGGGGGAGTGGGGGTGCCCAATTTGTTAGACTACTATCAGGCAGCTAGGTTGTCACAAATTACGCTGATAAGCAAAAACTGTTGAGAAATAACTTGGACTAGACTAGAGGCAGACTTAGCTGGGGTGAATGATCCAGCCACGATTGTTTGGAACACCTCAAACACTACAAACAAAACACTATACAAACTCAAGGTGACAGAGGAGTCCAAGCATATGTGGAAATACCTCACATCTTCTCTAGGCCTCATACCCAAGGGTACTAAGATAATACCACTGGGTGCTATACTTCCTGCAGAATTTCAAACACTAATATGTAAGTGGGAAAATAAGGGCCTCTACAGAGTTGCAGACTTTTTAGATAAAGGTAAAATGCTCACATACACCCAACTGAAAGATAAACTTCAGCCGGACACCTTACATTGGTTCCTATATCTTCAGATATCCACCACAATATACAAATACAGACAAAACAAACCATTAAACCCATACACTACAACAGAACACATTATTGCAACCCCAGGTAGAAATAAAAAACTAATATCACAACTGTACTTGGCAATATAAGATGCAAAAAAAGGCTCCAAATTGCCGCTTCATGAGAATTGGGAAAGAGACTTAGGTGAAACATATGATGATGACAGATGGACACAAATACTTTCTAGGATTAGCAAGGGGCTGATATGCGCAGACCTTATCAAAAATTCTATTAAAACATCTTACAGGTGGTATCTTACACCCATAAGAACTGCACATTATACATTGCAGAAAAGTAGACTCTGTTACAGAGGCTGTGCAGAAATTGGAAATTATATGCATATGTGGTGGGAATGTGGGGAGATTAAACAAATTTGGAACAAACTTTCTAAATTGATAAGTATCCTATTAGATAAATCTATGACGCTAACGGTGGCGCAGGCCCTCTTGCATGTTTCAGATGAATCCTTAAACTTAGCTACCAATATATTCATAAATATACTTTGTACAACCACGAGGATATGTATAGCCAAACACTGGAGAACAGGTTCACCAACGTGGTCAGAAGTGATTAACAGGTTAGATAATATATATGCTATGTCAGAATCTGCCTCTTGGTTGCAGGATACAACAACACATTTCCAAAAGATTTGGGTCCACTGGATCATGAACAGAGATAGAAGTGAGATTAGGGAAATTTAAGTCTTTCAAGAGTTATAACACGATAGGGGATCTCTCCTAAACTTATTACCACTAAGTCTTTTATGGGGAACTTATATACATCTTAGATACAATTTGATGGTTCTCTCTCTGCTCGACGGGAAAGGTTATACAGTTATGAGTTTATTGTTTTACAGTTTCAGAAGTTTATGTTTAATGTTTATAATTATTAAAATAAAAGGAAAACACATTAGAAAAGGGAGGGGAAGGAAGACTATAGATAATTTTGTTCCTACTTCAGGAAAACAAAACAGGACCTCATATATTTCCTATGCCTGAAGGCAACTTCAGTAGGTGGGAGCTTTTCCTAGGACTCTGGACTTTCAGAGATTTCAGTAATGATGGAGATACATTGGGAAAGCCGGATGGATATACTAATTGCTGAGAGAAGTTGTTTCATCCTCCAACTCATTTTCATGTTGTTTGAGACAGATATATGGAATTATAAAACTTTATCGAACATGATAAGAGGTCCTGAGACTGTAACAATGAATATAAATATGTTTATCTGAACTAGGGGCATGATGTATTAGATATGTCTCTTGTCTTCCTTTTTGACAATAAAGATTATTTCAACTAAAGGAGTCTGATCATCTCTCTGTAGGATAGTGATTTCAGGTACAGAGTTATTCCTGAAATGGTCCTCCACAGCATCTGGTTTCTCTTCCACCACATGACAGCTATGTCGGGGGCGAGATATACCAGATTTCTCATAATTTATGGCCTTTTTGCTTGTGACCAAATTACTTTATTTATGCAATCAATTATGGTGCTTAATCGCTTCAGGAGATCACTACCAATAATTAAACGATCAGTTGGCAGATCCACTATAATGACAGGGTGTCTTATGACCCTGTTCCCCAGTTTAAATTTTAACTATGCCATACCGTGGACTTTTAGAGAGTCGCCCCAAGACCTATTAGTGAACCATTAAATTATTTTATTTTAAGTTTGTGGGGTGTTAGCTTATTTAGCTGTGTGTAGTACCTGTGGGATAAACTAGTTGCCTGAGACCCAGTATCAATTAATCCCATGATAGGGTTGGATACTGAATCCTGCAGCTCAGCTAATACATAATATCTCCCTGCAGTTTCTTCCATTTCACACATAAAATTGGCATTATCATACATCTGTGGGCTTCGCCACGTGTTACCTGAATCCGCCGTGTTACCTGATGCAATGATGCAATGATGTATTCCCTCTATAATAGGGTTGACTGGGTTCTTATGTACTGCATCTGTGGAAATAAGGTCATGAGAACACTGCAAAGGAAGAGATTGGTTAAAGCTTTCAGGCCAAGGTTGCTTGTCATCACAGCTAAATCATCCGTTTCCGGTCTGTGGGGAGAGAACATGATTAGTATCATTATTGACATTTATCATTACATTTTGTATATCTCTCCCCTCCCTTTCAGGTGATACTGCAGTATTTATGACTGTGCCTGTGGTCCACTGCTGACCACTGGCTGTACCCCTAAAAAAGTATTGTTCGGTTGCTGAGCCATAAAAAGTTGACTCATATTAGCGAATTGTTCACTCAACCAATTTAACTGGGTATGAAGCTGATCTACTTGATCGTACACGTTACCTCTACTCCTGGACCTATCTCTTGATGCACCATAATAATGATTTCTGGACCATTGGGTCCCCTCAGAATCAGGGCCGCTATTTCTATCCTGGCGTGGTTGCCCCTGGGATTCAATTTGTTCAGCATTAGTATTTTGGGGAGCATTATTTACTTGGGGTGTTTGGTTACCCTGAGAATATCTTCGCTATGTATTGTATCTACCCTTGCGGGGATATCAATTATTTTTGGGGTATTCTCTTTGGGAGTAATTGTTTACCTGAGTATGCCCCCCATTTTGGATATAGTCTCTCTGCGCCTCAGCCCGTGTTGGGGAAGGGGTAGAGTTAAACCTCTGTGGAGATGGCCTGTTTCCTCTGGCCACCTCCACATAGGTTTTCTTTTTAGACTCCAAATTGAGGGGGCTAGGTGACACCCTAGTTTCTGCCACAATTTTGGGTTTTGATTCCTTTTAACCCCCTGTTCACCGGACTGCTGAATAGAGTATAACTTTGTACTCTCTTTGATCAGCCATTCCAATGAGCAGTTCTCATCAAAATCTCTAGCTAAATTAATTTTGATGGGTGTGGGCAGTGCTTCAAAAAATAAATTCACAAATTCTGAGCATTCAAATATGGGATTATCATCAGCCATACTGTACACATTTTTCAGTATGGAAAGGAACTCTATGGGACTTTGATTTGCACTACATTTTAAACCATATACAGCTATTTTCGCTGCAGTTTTAGTGCGATGTTGCCCGAATTCCTTTCTGCACTGTCGTTTTGTTTCAGTCCAGGAATGAATATTCATATCCTTTAGTGAAGCAAAGAATTATATCATATTCATTATAGCTAAAGCATTTTCAAAGGTCTCTAAGTGATCAATTACAGAGTTTGTTCCCTTGTTGGAGAATCTAGGTACTGCATTCCTTTAGGAAAGTAATTATTTTATGGGAGTCATATACCTTATTAGACTTATTTTGGGATTCTCTAGGAGCCTTATTTTTGGGTTTGGAGTGTTCCCTATTTTCACTATGGGGAGACCCCCTACGTACATTAGTATTACGTGGGCTATTTGGGTAGTTAGCTCCGCCCCCTGACTCTCTATTAGAGTTTCCCTCCCCCTCATCAGCTGAGTTACAGCAGCTCCCTAAATTTACATCATGAGGTGACTGTCTATTTGGGAAATCTATTTCTGACCCAACAGGGGTCATTTGTCTACACTCTTCCATATATTTCTGCATTTCGTCCCTGATGCATTCTCTAAGGGAGTTAGAATTATCTGCATTATTCTCACTGTTAATATAGGGGTTTTCATTATGGAGATATGACCTTTTTAAATCACTTAATTCTCTTTGGCTTTGTGCAAGCTGTTTATTTAACTCTTCTATCTTTGCTAGTAAATCTAAGTTATGCTTATTTAAGGTGGTTAGGTCTTTGGCAAACTCATTAATTTTATTTTCTGCTATTTTTAAATTCTCTTTGCATCTGCGTGAGGAGCAAATACTACTTTCTAGCTCCTGTATTTGCAATTCTTTCTCTATGAGATATAGCGACATTTCGTCAATAATGCATATCACAAGGGGCCAAGATTTTAGTATTAGTTTGTCTCACTTTTTGAGAACCTTGCATTGATTAATCATTAATAATTCTTGGAATAATTCACTTTTTTCATTCCACCTACCATCATCAATGGCAATATTTTTAGCCTTAATTTTAAGCATATTCATGTACTCATTGAATTCAACCGCAATATTAAACCTCTCTTTAATGTGGCCTATAATGTCCCTCTTAAGGACCTGACCTCGAGTAAGGGTATTGTTAGGGCAAAACCTTCAATGTTATGTACAGAATTAAATTTTTCACTCCTAGTAATAGACATTATTATATTGGCTTAGTATTTAGTTAAATAAAAAAGCTAATACAATTTTTACTAATAAAAAGAGAGAGAAAAAATAAATTATATTTAAAAAAAAACTAATATTAATTTTGAAATATGAAAAATTAATATTTTTATTAATTTTGAAATATGAAAAATTAATATTTTTATAAATTTTTGAAATATGAAAAATTAATATTTGTATGAATTTTGAAATATGAAAAACTAATATTTTTATTATTTTTTTTCAAAAATTAATTTTTAATAATATTTCAAGATATTAATACTAATCTTGAATATGAAAATCAATATTTCAATTTTCAAAAAAATTATATTTTCAAAATATTAATTTCGAAATACGATTTTTTTTCTCTTTTTTTATAATAATTTCTATTTACTACAAATATATTATATCAATATGATAAATATTAATAATATCTCATGCAAAGTGCCTCCAAATAATATGTCAGTATATGGCCGGGTTATAACACAATATATTTAATAATTATTCTTTAAAAATAAACCCTCAATCAATATGCATATACTAGACCATAAAATTAATACATATTCCTGAATTCTTTATTATTAGTTAATATCTATAAACGCATTGAAATATATCTGTAGGAACAAGAATATGAATCAATACTATACACGTTTGAATTATTAAAATATGCTATACTCTTTACAAAGCTCATAAAAGTTTACCTTTAAAACTAGCCTTATTCACAATAGCCTTCCTAATCAGAGTTGCATTTAAAATATCACAATGAGACTTAAGATAGCAGCTACTAACATTCAGCAATACAGTTTTAACAGTGCTTAGTTACACAATAGGACAATATATATACTCTAATTGAAACACCAGAAGCTATATATATATATATAAATATATATATATATATATATATATTCTATACTTTGCACAGATAAATTACCTAGCATACAAAGACAAACTTAACACTATACAGGACTATGAAACACCAAGTTTAAAAATACTATTTATTCCTTTAAGTCTGCTACATACAGTAACAATTAAATGTTTTGCATATAAAAAGGCAAGCTTAAAACTACACAGGACTATGAATATAAGCTAAAATACAAACTGCTCTCTTAAATCTATTACCTTTGTATAATTTATACCCAGATAAAACAAATCGATATCCAATATTTCTCAACAGGTTCAATCTCACCTCAGAATACCAAAATTGGGGTATTGTCGCATATGGAGAATAAAAGTAGCTGTTTGCTTATAATAACTGCAGCAGTTATTCGTCCAGGGTTTCAGCAAAAAAACAGTTTACCAGCCAAAGTTAGCAAGAGTTAGCCAGCAGCCTCCAGCAGCCTTCTTTTTTTTCTCTTTCTATGCTTTGGGTTAAATCATCTGCTATCACCCCGCCCCTTTTTTGTTTAGTAACCACCATTGGTAAGATTGGAAATGCCCAACGGAAGCTTGTCTCGGATTGGCCCATTGAAACTGAATATGGATTGGTTCATCTGGGAAGTAACTTTTAACAGTCAAGTTGTTTTTTTTTTTGTAATACCGGATTTTGGCCATCCGGGGCAACATGACAAACAAACAGATTCATTTAACCATTTCTAACATTTTTTAACAATGTAATACATTTTTATAAAGTGATCATTTATCAGACCATTACTTTTGCATCAATCACTTACAACCTAAATTCCATACAGGGTAGCATCATGTTAATTTCTTGATTATTTTAATATGAAACAACAAATTATTTTTAATATCAAATTACATTAAAGTAATTTATACTGCTAACTATTCCAAAATTAATAGCATTTAAAATACTGATATATATATTTATACAAATACAGCATGTTTTATATTCAGTACTGCACTGTATCCCAACATGAATATAATATATTCCATATTTCTAATAAATCCTGAATGCATGAATCTTGTCGATGGTCCATATTCATAGGACATCTTGTTATTATATGTCTGAAAAATATAGAGATACAGAGGTTATTATACCATACAGATTAATATTTTATATCTGTATAGCTCTCTTTGGGAGGATGAAATACACAGGATATCATTTAAAATATCAATTAGATATGTACTTCTTAGACACCTGAAATGAAAGAGATAATTGTTAGAATGCTCCTTTTAAATCCTAAAACATTCTATGCTTCATATATATATATATATATATATATATATATATATATATATATATATATATATATATATGTGTGTAAAAACATTTTGAAATATTAGCTCTCAGGTCTCCATGCTTAATATGTGTCTGAATATACTGTACGTATGTGTACCCCCCCCCACACACACACACATATATACATATATATTCATACAAGATACAGCAGATAATACATTGTTATATATTTTTTTATTTTATAATCATGTAGGCTGTATTAAAAATTTAATTTAAAATAGCTTAACTGTAACATGTGTATATAGCTCACAGGGGGTTATTTAACAGGTAGTTGTTAAAAGCCACAATTCCTTGAATATGTTTGTATCCTCAAACAATATTACAGACGGATCGGCTCCTCACCTTGGCAGGAAACCCATATATGGGCATGCACCTCTGAGGCTCCATCATGCTAATTTCCATTTCCTTGAAATTGTGAGCATCTCATTAGGCTTTAAATTAACAGTTTTAGACATTTACGTCTCTATTCACTGTATGGGGAAAAGGAAGTTTTGAAGTGACTTTTATGATTCATCCTGTGTAATTAAAAACAGTGGGTCTAAATTTCACACGGTGCCATTTGAAGTTTTTAGAAATTAAATGAATTATTTGATGTACACAGCCACATCACCATTAAATAATAATAAGTATACCTGTGTATATAATCTAATAATATTTATATATATATATATATATATATATATATATTTATAATATATAGCAAAAGAGAGGGGAGAGAGAGAGAGAGAGAGAGAGAGAGAGAGAGAGAAAGAGAGAGAGAGAGAGAGCAAAAGAGAGGTGGGAGGGAGTGATCAAAAGAGAGGGTGGAGAGAGTGAGCAAAAGAGAGAGGGGAGAGAGAGCAAAAGAAAGAGTGTAAATACACATATACACATATAAATAAAACATTAATATATATGTACACATGTATAAACACACACACACACACACACACACACACATATATATATATATATATATATATATATATATATATATATATATCCTCCGTGTGTGTCTGCACTCCCAATGCTGTGTAGTCATCAACCAGGGTGCAAAGTCAAACAAGTATACAGTCTATATCCAATAAAGGACTGCACTCACTGGATTTAGTTTCAGAAACCTTCAAATCTTTATTGTGGTAACGTTTCGGGGTTCGCAGACCCCTTCCTCAGACCAGACAACAGTGCAAGTGAACAAAGTGTGCAATATATAGCACTAGCCCCACCCATCACAAACATCAAAATTGCGCCAAAAATCCATCACCATGGTAACACACAAACAAGGCCCCATGACCATACCACCAGAAAACACAATCAAAATACAAAATAAAACAAACTGCATATGCAAGTATTTTGCATAACCTCATAGTTGAACACTAATATGTACAATCATCAGTAGTAGTAGATATTCAGTAGTTACAATAGAATCAACTATCCAGTTACAGGACTCAATCTTAAGGAAATATACACATAAGCCATATCATATAAACATTGCAACATAGATTAGGCATTTAAACTTCTAGCATTTGAACTAGATGAAAAATAAACAAATAATAAAAAGTCAATCAGATATATATAGATATATATGAGGTCTGTTACTGCTAATTCAATGTCCCTCATATTTATCCCACGGCTTGCTATGACCAATCCTATGTAAAAGTATGTGAGCTATAAGTACTAATCTGACATTCTGGCAGATACAAATATACAAAAATACAAAATTGTCAAGCCCCCTGGGCGCGCAGAGCAATGTGTTGTGTCCCATGCGAGTTGAATATAACAAAAAGGCCCGTAGTTCCCAGTGTCAGGGTTGTATGCAGGATGTCTTAGCCGGTGTATTATACCCTAGTGTTGGGAGCTAAGATAGATGTAAACATGGGTGCGTGTATTTACCTATGTAGCAAGTCTGTGTACCGAGTCTGTAGTGCATCAGTGAAACAGGCGCGGCTCAACCCGGTATAGCGTGAGTGAGCTTGGAGCACGACCGCATGGCTAATTAGCATAGCCTGTCAGTCAGTCAATGGGCGTAGCTAGGTCACGGAGTGACAGCGGAGCCTGTGATTAGAGTTATGCCGGGCTGCTACTATACCTATCTCAACTGAGCTTCTTTGTGAGCCCCAAGAAAATCAAAGCTCACATACTTTTACATAGGATTGGTCATAGCAAGCCTTGGGATAAATATGAGGGACATTGAATTAGCAGTAACAGACCTCATATATATCTATATATATCTGATTGACTTTTTATTATTTGTTTATTTTTCATCTAGTTCAAATGCTAGAAGTTTAAATGCCTAATCTATGTTGCAATGTTTATATGATATGGCTTATGTGTATATTTCCTTAAGATTGAGTCCTGTAACTGGATACAGGGAGGTGGATATGTTTTTAAACAGTGCAACTGATGGATAGATTCCTCTTCTTGCATGATGTTTACTTTGATTATTTGATTAGTGTGTTTTCCATCATTGCTTGTCTAAATATACTTTAAGCTACTTAAACTGGATCAGTAACTAATTACAGTGATTCTATTGTAACTACTGAATATCTACTACTACTGATGATTGTACATATTAGTGTTCAACTATGAGGTTATGCAAAATACTTGCATATGCAGTTTGTTTTATTTTGTATTTTGATTGTGTTTTCTGGTGGTATGGTCATGGGGCCTTGTTTGTGTGTTACCATGGTGATGGATTTTTGGCGCAATTTTGATGTTTGTGATGGGTGGGGCTAGTGCTATATATTGCACACTTTGTTCACTTGCACTGTTGTCTGGTCTGAGGAAGGGGTCTGCGAACCCCGAAACGTTACCACAATAAAGATTTGAAGGTTTCTGAAACTAAATCCAGTGAGTGCAGTCCTTTATTGGATATAGACTATATATATATATATATATATACATATTTAGCAATGTTTATGTATGTGTCTCAATGTTAAAGCCTTTTGCCTGCCTTTTTTTTCTAACACCCAATATCTCATATGTTTGAGCCCTTATATATAAAATAATTGTTATTAAACAGTTAATATGAGTGTAACTGTACTTTGTAATGTATTTTTGAATTGATTTGTGCAATGTTTTTGGTTTGGAAAACAGTTAACAATCTCTGATATCGTATTAAGAATTGAAGCATGAACGGCAATTGTGATAGTGCAATTGCAATTTTGTTCAACTTGTAATATCAGCGCAATGAAAAAGGCTTGCAAAAAAATAATATCTCTTGCGCAAAACGATTTACGTCTAACTTGTAATCTATCCCTAAGTAAGTAATATGCTCAGATATTACATTTTTTTCTAAAACAGCTGCCATATAGTGCTCTGGACACATGCACACTTCAAATTTTCATTAAAGGGACAGTCTACACCAGAATTGTTATTGTTTTAAAAGCTAGATAATCCCTTGTTTACCCATTCCCTAGTTTTGCATAACCAACCCAGTTATATTTATATATTTTTTACCTCTGTGATTATCTTGTATCTAAGCCTCTGCAGACTGCCCCTTTATTTGTTCTTTTGACAGACTTGCAGTTTAGCCAATCAGTGATGTCTCCCAGGTAACTTCACGTGCACGAGCACAGTGTTATCTATATAAAAAACATTAACTAACACCCTCTAGGTGTAAAAAAAACTGTTAAAATGTATTCTTAAGAGGCGGCCTTCAAGGTCTAAGAAATTAGCATATGAACCTCCTAAGTTTAGCTTTCAACTAAGAATACCAAGAGAACAAAGAAAAATTGGTGATAAAAGTAAATTGGAAAATTGTTTAAAATTACATGCCCTATCTGAATCATGAAAGTTTTTTTTGGACTAGACTGTCCCTTTAAATGATAACAGTAGAACAAACTAACTGTATTCATAAATATAAATTGGATAATTTTCTACTCTATACTCCTTATCTGTACTTTATATCTGAATCATGAAACATTTAGGGCGAGATTACATATGCGGCGTCGCCCGCAAAAGCTGGGGTTGGCTATTTTTAGTCGGATATTGCTATCATACAGTATATATGGTGCCGTATATAAATCTCAGCGCAAGGACTTACGCAGCGAAAACTGAGAAATTTTACTCCATTTTCACCTTGCCACACATAGGTAGGCGCAGCAAGCTTTGCGCTGAATATGAAACTACCGTAACATCCTAGAAGTATTAACAAACAACTATTGCATGCATAATATGTATCTCTCAACCTCCCCACCACAATAACTAAATAAAATGTATTAGCCCTAATCTGCCAACCCCCAAATCGCAAAAAGTACCTAATAAACGTCTAGATTACGAGTCTTGCGTTTGCCTTAAAAAGCAACGTTGAGAGGTCCCAACACTACTTTTTAACGCCTGCTGGTATTACGAGTCAGACAGGTACAGGTGTACCGCTCACTTTTTTTTCCGCGATTTTTGCATACCACATCGCAAACACTATAATAAAATTATTTAACCCCTAATCTGCCGACCGGACATCGCCACCACTGTAATAAATGTATTAGCCCCTAAACCGCCGCACTCCCACCTCACAAAAACTAGTTAGATTTTATTAACCCCTAATCTGCCCCCCCAACGTCGCCGCAACTATATTAAATGTATTAAACCCTAATCTGCCGCCGCCAACGTCACCGCCACTATAATAAATGTATTAACCCCTAAACCTAAGTCTAACCCTAACCCCCCCTAACATAAATATAATTTAAATACATCTAAATAAATTATTCCTATTTAAAACTAAATACTTACCTGTAAAATAAACCCTAAGATAGCTACAATATAACTAATAATTACATTGTAGCTACCTCAGGATTTATTTTTATTTTACAGGCAACTTTGTATTTATTTTAACAAGGTACAATAGTTATTAAATAGTTAGTAACTATTTAATAACTACCTAGCTAAAATAAGAACAATTTTACCTGTAAAATAAACCCTATTTTACACCTACAATTACACCTAACATTACACTATCATTAAATTAATGATATAAAATACCTACAATTAATTACAATTAAATTAAATAAATTAATTATGAAAAACAACAAACTCTAAATTACAAAAAAGAAATAAGAAATTACAGATATTTTTAACTAATTACACCTAATCTAATCCCTCTAACAAAATAAAAAAGCCCCCCCAAAATAAAAAAAATCCCTACCCTATACTAAATTCCAAATAACCCTTAAAAGGGCCTTTTGCGGGCATTGCCCCTAAGTAATCAGCTCTTTTAACATACAATACCCCCAACATTAAACCCACCACCCACATACCCAACCCTACTCTAAAACCCACCCAATCCCCCCTTAATAAAACCTAACACTAACCCCCTGAAGATCACCCTACCTTGAGACGTTTTCACCTAGCCGGGCACAAGTGGACCTCGAGACCGGCAGAAGTCTTCATCCGATTTGGCCAGAAGAGGACATCCAGACCAGCAGAAGTTTTCATCCATGTGGCATCTTCTATCTTCTTCCATCCGGAGCGGAGCGGGTGCATCTTGAAGACATCCGACGTGGAGCATCCTCTTCCATCCGACGGCGACTGAAGAATGAAGGTTCCTTTAAGTGATGTCATCCAAGATGGCGTCCCTTCAATTCCGATTGGCTGATCGAATCCTATCAGCCAATCGGAATTAAGGTAGGAAAAATCCTATTGGCTGATGCAATCAGCCAATAGAATTGAGCTTGCATTCTATTGGCTGATTGAAATAGCCAATGGAATGCAAGCTCAATCCTATTGGCTGATTGGATCAGCCAATAGGATTGAACTTCAATTCTATTAGCTGATTGCATAAGCCAATTCGATTTTTCCTACCTTAATTCCGATTGGCTGATAGGATTCTATCAGCCAATCGGAATTGAAGGGATGCCATCTTGGATGATGTCACTTAAAGGAACCTTCATTCTTCAGTTGCCGTCGGATGGAAGAGGATGCTCTGGGTCGGATGTCTTTAAGATGGACCCGCTCCGCTCCGGATGGAAGAAGATAGAAGATGCCGCCTGGATGAAGACTTCTGCTGGTCTGGATGTCCTCTTCTGGCTGGATCGGATGAAGACTTCTGCCGGTCTGGATTTCCACTTGTGCCTGGCTGGGTGGGTTTTAGAGTAGGTTTGGGTGTGTGGGTGGTGGGTTTTAATGTTGGGGGGGTATTGTATTTTTTTTTACAGGTAAAAGAGCTGATTACTTTGGGGCAATGCTTCGCAAAAGGCCCTTTTAAGGGCTATTTGTAATTAAGTATAGGGTAGGGATTTTTTTTATTTTGGGGTGGCTTTTTTATTTTGCTAGGGGGATTAGATTAGGTGTAATTAGTTTAAAATATCTGTAATTTCTTTTTTATTTTCTGTAATTTAGTGTTTGTTTAGTTTATTTAATTTAATTGTAATTAATTGTAGGTATTTTATGTAATTAATTTAATGATAGTGTAGTGTTAGGTGTAATTGTAACTTAGGTTAGGGTTTATTTTACAGGTAAATTTGTCTTTATTTTAGCTAGGTAGTTATTAAATAATTTATAAATATTTAATAACTATTGTACCTAGTTAAAATAAATACAAAGTTGCCTATAAAATAAAAATAAATCCTGAGATAGCTACAATGTAATTATTAGTTATATTGTAGCTATCTTAGGGTTTATTTTATAGGTAAGTATTTAGTTTTAAATAGGAATAATTTATTTTGATGTATTTAAATTATATTTCAGTTGGGGGGGTTAGGGTTAGACTTAGGTTTAAGGGTTAATAATTTTATTATAGTGGCGGCGACGTTGGCAGCAGTAGATTAGGGGTTAATAAATTTAATATAGTTGCGGCGACATTGGGGGGGCAGATTAGGGGTTAATAAATATAATGTAGGGTTCTGCGATGTTTGGGGCAGTAGATTAGTGGTTCATTAGTATAATGTAGGTGGCGCGGTGTCCGGAGCGGCTGATTAGGGGTCAATAATATTATGCAGGTGGCGACGATGTCGGGGGCAGCAGATTAGGGGTTAATAAGTGTAAGATTAGGGATGTTTAGACTCGGGGTTCATGTTAGGGTGTTAGGTGTAGACGTAAAAAGTATTTCCCCATAGGAAACAATGGGGCTGCGTTAGGAGCTGAACGCTGCTTTTTTACAGGTGTTAGGTTTTTTTTCAGCCATCTCAGCCCCATTTTTTCCTATGGGGAAATTGTGCATGAGCACGTTACACCAGCTTACCGCTGACTTAAGCAACGCTGGTATTGAGGTGAGATGTGGAGCTAAATTTTGCTCAACGCTCACTTTTCCGAGGCTAACGCCGGCTTGCAGAAAACTCCTAATACCAGCGTTGTCTTAAGTGAGCGGTGAGAAAAAAAGGCTTGTTAGCACCGCACACCATTACCGACAAAAACTCGTAATCTAGCCGAAAGTTATTAACCCCTAATCCGCCATCCCCCCACAACGCAAAATACCTATTAAAACTATTAACCTCTAATCCCCCCTCCCCCAAAACTCAATATATTTATTAAAACTATTAACTCCTAATCCGCAATCCCCCACAATGCAATATACCTATTAAAACTATTAACCCTTAATCCTTCAACCCCCCACATCACAAAGTACCTAATAAAGTTATTAAGCCATAATCCGCCACCCACCCAAAATGCAAAGTATCTAATTACACTATTAACCCCTAAACTGCCAACCCCCACAATGCAATCCACCTATTAAAACTATTAGCCCCTAAACCACCATACCCCCACAACACAAAGTATTAGTCTAATTACTAAGACCCCTAACCGAACACCCCCTTAAAATTAAAATAAAAAATCCTAACATTACATTAAAAAAACTAATATTAAATTAAAATAAAAAATCTAATATTGCAAAAAAAAAATTACAGAAAAAAATAAAAAAATTATCCATTTTTAAAAAAAAACCTAATCTAATACCTCTATAAAAACAAAAAAAGCCACCCCAAAATAAAAACATCCCCTAATCTAACAATAAACTACCAATAGCCTTTAAAAGGGCCTTTTGTAGGGCATTGTCCTAAAGCAATCAGCTCTTTTTCCTAAAAGAAAAATACAAAGTAACCCCTAACAGAAAAACGCCCAATCCACCAACCCCCCAAAATAAAAAAACCTAATGCTAAAAAAAAAACTAAGCTACCCATTGCCCCTAAAAGGACATTTGTACGGGCAGCACTTTTGCAGCCCATTAAAAAATAAAAAAGCCCTAATCTAAAAAAAAACCACACAAATCTAAAAAAAACACTAACCGCTAAAATTATACTCACTGTTCCAGAAGTCTGGACATCCATCTTCTTCCAGGCGGAAAAAAGTCTTTATCCTGGCGGATCCTTTTTCATCCATAGCAGGACCATCTTCTATCTTCTTCCCGGAGGTGCGAAAAAGTAATCTGAGGTGTGGAGTAGACTACGGTGGCAGCAGTGTTCGGCAAAATGGAGGTCCTCTTCATGCGATCATCCGCCGCACACTGAAGATTGAATGCAGGGTACCCCTTTTACATTGGTAACTTGAATTGCTCAAATCAGCCAATAGGATTTCAGTAGCTCTCATCCTATTTGCTGATTTAAATATTTGAGCCATTAGGAATGCAAGGTAATATAAAAGGGGTACCTTGCATTTGATCTTCAGTTTGCGGCAGAAGATCGCATGAAGAGGACCTCCACATCACTGAAAACTGCCACCGCTGAGGAGGACCAGCGCTCCGGATCCACGCATCAGTGAAGACTGCTCCGCACCTCAGCTAAGAAGAAAGAATATTGTCCCGCGATGGATGAAGATGGAGCCGCCTGGATGAAGACTTTTCAGTGCCTGGAAGAAGATAGATGTCCGGACTTCAGGAACAGTGAGTAAATATTTTTGGGTTAGCTTTTTTTTTTTTGGGCTTAGTGATTAGATTAATATTTTGCGTTGTGGGGGATGACAGTTTAGGGGTTAATTGGGTAGATTGCATTGTGGGGGGTGGCAGTTTACGGGGTAATAGGTAAATTAGGTAAATTGCATTGTGGGGGGTTTGCGGATTAGGGATTAATAGGTTAATTAGGTAGATTGCATAGTGGGGGTGGCAGATTAGGGGTTAATACATTTATTAGGTAGTTTTCATGGTGGGGTCATGGCAGATCAGGGGTTAATACATTTATTAGGTACTTTGCGATGTGGGGGTTGGCGGATTAGGGGTTAATCACTTTATTAGGTATATTGCGTTGTGGGTGGATGGCGGTTAAGGGGTTAATCACTTTTATTATAAGTCACGATGTGGGGGAGTGGGCGCATTAGGGGCTTTTACTTGTTGGGTTTATTTTTGGGAGGTGGGATAGACTTTTACGGGCAATTTAAACTTTTTTTGTTTTTTACTTAGGCACTGGCAGTTCATAAACTGCCGTAAATCCCTGGCGACTCCAGAAATGTCTATTTCTGAGTTTGCGCTGAAGCCTATGCTGTATATGTAATCTCACCCTGGGGTTTTACTTCATTTAAATGTCTAAAATTCCCAAAGAGATCCATGTCTGATTTTTGCATATAGTTGAAGGACAAATACATATGCAGCAAATATACGGCTAGATTACAAATTTTTGTCGGTAAGGCTTGCCATGCTAACGAGCAGTTTATGCTCACCACTCACCTACAAACAACGTTGGTATTACAGGTTTTTTCGAACCCAGCGTTAGCCGCAGAAAAGTGAGCGGAGAGCAAAATTTAGCTCCATATCTCACTGTAATACCAGCGTTGTTTATGGTAGCGGTGAGCTGGCTAAATGTGCTCATGCACGATTTCCCCATAGGAATCGATGGGGCAGATCCAGCTGAAAAAAAACCTAATACCTGCAAAAAAGCAGCGTTTCCTATGGGGAAATACATTTTATGTCTACACCTAACACCCTAATATGAACCCCGAGTCTAAACACCCCTAATCTTACACTTATTCACCCCTAATCTGCCGCCCCCGACATCGTCGCCACCTGAATAATCTTATTAACCCCTAATCTGCCGCTCCGGACACCGCCACCTACATTATACTTATGAACCCCTAATCTGTCGCCCCCAACATCGCCGACACCTACATTACAGTTATTAACCCCTATTCTGACACCCCCAATGTCGTTGCAACCTACCTACAATTATTAACCCCTAATCTGCCGCCCCCAAAGTCGCCACCACTATAATATAGTTATTAACCCCTAAATCTAAGTCTAACCCTAAACCTAACCCCCCTAACTTAAATATAATTTAAATAAATCTAAATAAAATTACTATTATTAACTACATTATTCCTATTTAAAACTAAATACTTACCTATAAAATAAACCCTAAGATAGCTACAATATAACTAATAGTTACATTGTAGCTAGCATAGGGATTATTTTTATTTTACAGGCAATTTTGTATTTATTTTAACTAAGTACAATAGTTACTAAATAGTTATTAACTATTTAATAGCTACCTAACTAAATTAAGTACAAATTTACCTGTAAAATAAAACCTAACCTATGTTACAATTACACCTAACACTACACTATAATTAAATTAATTACCTAAATTAACTACAAATAATTACAATTAAATAAAATAAACTAAAGTACTGGGAAAAAAACACTAAATTACAGAAAATAATAAAATAATTACAAGTTTTTTAAACGAATTACACCTAATCTAATCCTCCTAATAAAATAAAAAAGCCCCCCAAAATAAAAAAATCCCTACCCTATACTAAATTAGAAATAGCCCTTAAAAGGGCTTTTTGCGGGGCATAGCCCCAAAGTAATCAGCTCTTTTACCTGTAAAAAAAATACAATACCCCCCAACATTAAAACCTACCATCCACGCACCCAACCCTACTTTAAAATCCACCCAATCCCCCTTAATAAAACCTAACACTAAACTCTTGAAGATCACCCTACCTAGAGACGTCTTCACCCAACCGGGCAGAAGTGGTCCTCCAGATAGGCAGAAGTCTTCATCCAGGCGGCATCTTCTATTTTCTTTTTTTTAGTTTCTAAAGAGCTTTATTTGGATCAAGTAAACATACACAACATGAACTGGATATACATAGCATGCAACAAGAGCATTACAATAGAAATTGTAAACATAGCAAATCATAATGTTATCTAAGCAGAGACATTTTATGTATCCCGCAAGTCGCGGTTTTTGCATATCAGGTTACTCTCTTCACTACAGTGTATTTCTTATAAAACCCAAATTTCAATTATACAGACCTCTCATGGGCCTATGAACATATTCATGTATAAATCGTATAGGGTGCATATGTGTAAAAAGTTTGATTCAATAGGGGGATCAGAGGGAGAGAGAGAAAAGCGAGGGGTCTAATAGATCCAATTAGAGTGGTTCACTCCCAACTTCGGCTGAGACTGATCGTGCACAACCTATATTTGACTGTGAGACTGGATAACTGATAGATAGCAGTTAGTGCTTAATGTGAACTAGTTTAAGGGTATAGACACAGAGCGAAGGTCACAATACTGGGTATACTAGAGGGTATATTATTCTATTTAGGGCTATAAAACAGGGCAGTGGTAAGCATCTTCAGGGTATTTATGCTGCCATCGACATATTTCATCTAGTGTTAATATCACTATCAGGCTGTTAGGTAAATATCTACATGAAGGTACGATATTGAGGGGCTTTAGTTATCTCTATATTGTGGGTGCTTTAAAGGTTTGGGCGTACAAATCCAAAGCTTAGATTGTTCCACTCTCCATGGGCCCCGGCCGCAGGTCACACGGAGGAAGGGTGTAAATATTACCAGCCAACCTAACTTATTGGCTGCACCATGAATTTGACAACATTTCAGTACTCTGGTGAAGCATTTAGATTTAAGTCTGTGGGGCACTTATCTGCACCAATCTTATGCTTATTAAAACAGGCCAATATACCAAGCTGATCATGCTTTCAAACCAACATTACTGTGCATTGTATAAAGCTTGCATAAACATTGTTCACAATCATAACAGACATACAAACAAAGTTAAACTAAGAACAGTGTAGAACTTTGAACTCATCTCATAATTTAACATATACAGCCTTTAACAACATATTTTGAACACCTCACCAAAACATTATTCTGACCGGTGGTTGCCCTAAGCAGCAACTGTGCTGGGAGGCAGAAGCAAATTCACCTACAGTTAATCCCTTGTGTCCAGCTGGCCATAGTAGACGATAGTGGTATGTGCATACATGCGGCAATTGCCAAGCCAGTTCAGCCAGAGTACAAAGATATAATTCCTTATTTTGTGTGGCTATTAAAGCTGAAGGTCCTGCAAAACTGGATAATGTCTCTGGTACCTTAAGCATTGTTCTGGATGTCTCAGAAGAGTGAGCCGACATATAGCTCTGATCTATCAGGGTTGGTGGTATGTCTCTTAGTGATCCAATCCGGAATGCTGCCTTTGTAATCCCCACTTTGGTGAGACCTGACCCTGTCATTGCTTTATGTTGAGACCGCAGTGCTGTGCCCTTTTTTGCTGATATCTGCGTTGCGGCACTAACGATCTGACTTTGAGGTTCCTGGGGATCTGTAATCTTTAGGGGTATTTCTAATTGGCGAGGCACCTCTTCGTGCTGCGCTTTGTAATTCTTACTTGGAGTGAAGGTCTGCCGGTGTAGGAGCTGCGTTGTAATACTGAGTGCTCCGTGAGGTGAGTCTGCTCTCTGTGCGTGCCCCGTTCCGGAAGACTCATGTGTAGCAGTAGAAGGGTCAGTTGTGATTGTCATGAATTTTTCATGACAGAACAGACTCAATGTTGTTTTCTTGTTTTAAGATTAACCAGGGCTCAGCTATTATTACATTGAATTTTGTTTTCCTCAGTCTTGCTGACTGAGAAGTTTCATATCAACATGTTTTCCATTATTCAAGGTAGTTTACTTGCTCAGACCCCAGCTAGTCGCTTATTTCTGTAAATAAGTGCAGTTTATAACCTTGATTGTAGTTTAGGAATGTTGGGGTAAACATAAATATAATAAGTATTTTTCTAATATTTTTACCCTATATGCAAGAGCCATCTACTGTTAGAACAATAATATTTCATCTAATTAATTTTATGTTAATTAATGATTAAAATATTATAATTAATGACTCCTCCTAGATGAGAGAATGGGAATATATAGGGTCTAGCCCAATGGGAGGGGGTCATTTTCCTGGGCTTTTGAACTGGTCACATAATTTATGGAGTTGGTAATTTGCTAATCAACTACAGAGGTCCGAGATTATTGGATTATAACTGCTGAGACGAGTTTAGCCTATTCGGGCAGACCTACGACCTGACAGTTTGATTCCTGTCTGCAAAAGGGGGAATTATTTACTTTGGTGATGTATGAAAGAAAGTCACTTTAGATGTTAATATCATTAAGATTTACATTTAACATTTATGTAAAATGCCTTTTCATATTTAATCAGGTAAATTAATTAATTGCTTTATAGCTTTGTGTTTTCTTTATAAAATTCCTACCACCTGGTCTTATTTGTCGACAATAACACCGGGTGAATCAGGAATTAGGATAGATTATCATCTGACGGTTTGTCATTATTATTAATCTACCTGATTCTCCGCAATTACCTTAGAGGGTTTTAATGAAATATTTGGTTCTTATCATTATGCCAATGTTTGTGTTATTTTGAAAATATGACTTAATCATCTTTATAGTTTAATCTCTGTATTATTCTGTTTTCCTTGCTATTTGATGTTATGTTATCACGTTAGTGATTATTATAGAACGGTAGTTTATTTCTCTGTAATATTTTGATTGCTTAAGTTTCTATTAAATGCTAATTATTAATAACAAAATACTTTAATAAAGTTAATTTTTGTTATTCATCTGGTGTCGGTATAATTAATAGACTGATAGCAACTAAAAGGATTCAGATTTGTTTATTACCTTTCATAACTTATAGAAAAATGTGTCATTTAAAATTGCACCATTTCACATAATATACTTTTATAGATAAAGGTAATATTCATAACATCTTTTAGGCACTAGCAGAGAGTTGAAATAGTTTATTGATTGCTGATATTGCTGTTTTCTTGTGGAAATAATTAGTATTAATTGCATATCTTCTTGCAATTGTATTTCTCCTTTAAGTGAAAAGCAGACTTGAGTTTGTTTTGCTGTCCTTGTGTTGCTTTGAGAAGAGATAACATTTTGGCTGTTGTCCCGGATAGGAAAAAAGTATTTTACAGTTAAAGCTACAGTGGGATATTTGAGCATTTGATTAGAAAAAATGTCTGTGTTTGGGGATGTTTCTTGTCAGGATAGTAGGTCCCTGTTGGGAAATTCTCAACCTATATCTGATACTGATACAGCAGAAGTTGTGCGAAATAGAGTTTTACATCAACTGTTTCGTAAAGTTAAATCAAAGGATTCTTTTGATAATTGGTATCTGGGTTTGAAGTCAATGATCCGTGACCCAAAATATATTTTGTGTGATAACCCTGATGGTTATATGGCAAAATTGCTAGAATTGGCAAATGCTAAGGGCTCTAATGAGATAAATAAATTGATATATAGTACATGGCCAATATTGTTTCTTTTGCATGAATTTTGGGCTGACAAATATGTCCAACAGAATGCTGAATTTACTATTGTATCAGCTGAGGTGGATATGTTGAATAAAAAATTGTCTGAAAGTGAAAATAAGGTTTGCTGCCAGGAAAAGACAGAACGGGAGTTGCAGATTAAAATAAATGACTTAGAATACAGAGTTAGTGCTCTTAAAGACAGATTGACATCCTCTAATCGTGAAAATGATGCTTTAACACATGTTAATAGCATTCTTGATAAACAAGTAATGTATGCTGAAAAGGAGTTGGAGAAACTCAGGGAAGGTCAATCTGAGCTCTGTGTTCAACCTGAGATTAAGTTTTCAACTCCCGCTCATGTTGATTTTTCCTCAAAGGAAAAGAAAGATTTGGATCACAGAATTAAAACTTTAATACATTCTGACTGTGATGTGTCAGAATCGAGAGAAGCACAGGAATTTTCTGACGGTGCTGAAAGTATTGATTATAAAACAATGCCAAATAAAAGGAAACAAGCAAAACAATTGATCGTTAGACATAATGATGTGAAAATCATAAAGTTTCTTAAGGAAACTATTCAACCATTTGATGAATGTAGTAAAACATCAATTGTTGATCATATAGATTTATTTGAACGTACTCTGGAGTTGTTGGAGGTGACAGATAACAGTTCTAAGATACGTTATTTACCTTGGACTTTTGCCATTAAGCATTTTGGATTTTTCAAATGTCTTGAGGAAGAGGGGGTTAAACGGTGGGATGATATAAAGGATGAACTGTATACAGCCTTTTCCCCTCTTAAATCTGTCCTTGCAAAGAAAAAAAGTTTGTATAGTATGCAATGTGCAGATGATCAGAGCCCTCGTGATTTTCTGGCTTGTCTCAAACGATTTTATTGTGAGTGTGAAGCCGCAGCTGATTGTAATTGCCCAGAATTTAAACAATTGTATTTTTATGCATTACCTGCATACATACGCCAAAATCTGGTTAGAGATTTTAACCCGACAGTGTCATTAAATTGGCTTGTTAAAGAATGTACCAAAGTTTTTGAAATTCACCAACTTGAGTTAAAGGGTATTTCTAAAACAAAGAGTTTTTCAGGCCAAGTAGCAGAAATTAGTGTTGCTTCTGAGCATCCATTACAGTCCAGTCAGAATTCTCAGACAGAAAAATGTTCAGGAGAGGGTGGGCCGAGACAGAACACACGGGGTCCTGCAAATGCTAATACTGATTATTTTGGTCGAGGGAAAAGAAACTGGTTTAACAGGAGCTATTATAATAATAGGTTTCCTGGCAGAGGATCTGCAAATACTAATCTTACAACAACAGCTGTAACACAGCCTGCCCCTTCCAGTCCAAAGGAGGTACGTCTAATAAAGCTCCTCAAAAGTCTGAAGACTATGGTAGGCTGGAAAAACAGGTTAAGGAGTTAAGCTTGCAGATGAGCCAGTTGATGTCAATGTTGTCCCAGCCAAACGTAAAATCAGGAAAGAACCCCTTTTCTGACTGCCAGCCTAGTACTAGTCAGGTAAATTGACTAATTGATACCCCAAAGCAAACTCCAGGATTTGATGTGATAAATGAATCTAATGTACACGTGTTGTCTGATGTAAATAGTAATTTAGAGAATGTTATTGCTCATGGTACTAATGTTTCCTCAGGTGAAAATGTGGTAAAGCTTCAATCTAATCAAAAAAATTATTGTAAGTGATCATGTAAACTCTAATGAATGCAAAAGTGCTTCTCTCCCTTTAACAGGACATACTGAGAGTGCGTTATGTGTCACTCCTGATCCTGCTCATATGGGGTTAAGAGATAACATGTTACTTGAAAACTGTAGTCATATGCAGGATGTTATTAAATCCCATGAGATTACGGCAGTTCTGCAAGCTTTACCTGAAGGTGGTGGTAATGGGTTGATATTGGATACCCCTACCATTAATACTGATAATTCACCTAAAATATTTACAATACAATGGTTAGGTGTTTCAGACCTGGAGGGGGACAATATTACCAAATGTAAACAATGGAAGAATGCTAACATGTTGGAGCATTCTCATTTTCTCTGTGAAATGCAAGAAAGAAATCAGAGCTATTATATACCCCTCAACATCCAGAACATTATGGAACAGGTCATGAGCCTGATTGATACTGGTTCTCAAATTACTGTCATGTCAGAAAATATTTTTAGGCAAATCATGGACATAGCTCCAGAGGAGTTAAAGTTAAAAACCTACACTAGTATCTTGCAAAATTTTGATGGAAAACCTATTGAAGTTATAGGTTATGTATGGCTTAAAATCAAAATTGGGAAAATGTCCCTGCAACATCCAGTTGTTGTGGTTAAAGCAGCTGAAGAACAATTTCTTATTGGGAATGATTTGCTTAGACGTCTTAATCCTATAATTGATTGCATAAATGGTGTTGTATGGTCACAGGTGAATACACCAATCAATTATCAACGGGTTAAATATTATACTAACCCAAAGTGTTGTCATATAATTGAGCATAGAGAGGATTCTGTTGAAATTCATTTTCGGAACAGTCAAGTACCTAAGATGACAATCCTACAAAATAAGGATGTTGGCATGCAGTTATATATGGTTGACAATGTAATTCAAGTTAATCCAAAAGAGATTGCAGGTACTTTGGTGGAAGGTGATGTACTTACTATTTCTTTTCTTCAGAAGAATGGTAAGTCATCTGATTTAAAGAATCATACTCAGTTTTTAACCGAGTTAAAAAAAAAGATCATGAATTGTTTATTCCTCTTCAAATTAATGATATTGGAAGGGTAAAACATGCAAAACTTGCCCTTAATAGAGAGCATAGTTACATTAGTAGTTGCTTATTAAGACAATTGGAGAATCCAATGATAATTAGGAATCTTCCACCTTATGATCAGTGGGTGCATGATATTGATGGTGATGTTACAGATGTAGCTGTTGTAGCTAAATGCTTGTTGTCTGTCTCTCTTGGAAATAAGACTGCCAGACATTTATTTTTGGTTTTGGATGAGCCAAAATATCAAATGTATATTGGAAATGATTTGTTACATCGCTTTGCTGTTCAAATTGATTTTACTAACCATATTTTATGGTCAAGATTAAAGAGTAACCCTCTAAACTATATGGATGACATAAAGGTTTTGAGATCTGCTCAACAATTGCCATATGCAATGATTGTACAAGTTCAAAATAATGTTACTATTCCAGGGGGTGGAAATCAATTTCCCCTTTCTCTAGAGGTTAAAAGGGGGCAAGAAATTCAAGGCTCTGATGCTCTGATAAATATATGTCAGAGGATCCAACAATTGGGCATAACTTTTACTTATATGCCATTGGTCAATATTCACCAGATGCCATTTACCATTTTGGTAAATAATGTGATGCCCCATAGTATATGTTTGAAGAGGAGTACTATAGTGGGGTTTGCAATAGATTCTGAGTATTTTACCTCTGATCCCACTAATTCTGTTATAGGTCTTATCCCTGATGGATATTTAACAGAAGAGCAGATAGTGGAGCAATGTTTCCATTCCCAACCTGATGGATTGTTCTCAGTGCAATCTGTATACCCTTTCAAGGAAAAGAAAGGTATATGTAAGATTACGGAATCTGAGATTATCTTTGATCAAAAGCTCTCTGATGATGAATCAGAAGGGTATGCAAAGGAAGAGAAGAAGAGGGTAAATATGATCACAAAGGACCTATCCATACAGCTCGAAGAGACATATGAGATAGGTAAACCTGAAATTTTTCCTGGATTCAATGAAATGGTGGAGGAACAGATTTCTTTGACAGATGGGTGTTCTAATGAAAGGGAATGCCAACAATTAAGAGAAATCTTAATGGAATTTCAGGAGATATTTGCCAAAGATTCTTATGACTGTGGTTCAACAGATCTACATACTCTTAGAGTTCCAACTGATCCTAAAGCACCTCCAGTATATGTGAGACAATATCATTTGCCATTGGCCTCCTATGAATCGTTAGCAGATATTATTAAGAACTTGGAATCAAGAGGTATTATTAAACCAATACATAGTCCCTTTAATACTCCTATTTTGGGAGTGTTGAAACCAAATGGGCAATGGAGGTTGTGCGCTGACTTGAGACAGCTTAATAAGCGTATGCCTATGTCAGGATGGCCAGTCCCATACATAGATCAATGTCTTGCACAGATACAAGGTTCTAAAATTTTTACGACCTTAGACTGTGCGCAAGGTTGTTGGACTGTCAAGGTGTGTGAGGAGGACCAACCTAAACTTGCATTTTCATTTGGTGGAGAACAATTTACCTGGGTCAGGATGCCTTTTGGGTATATTAATTCGGGACAGGAGTTTGGTATTTTTATGCATAAGGCTATGCCTGATGCCGCTGAAAGGGGGACATTATGCTATGTGGATGATATATTAATCAAAAGCTCTACTTTTGATGTACACTTGGAAGAAGTCAGGAATGTACTTAATCAATTGAAAAGGGCAGGTGTAAAACTCTCAATTCAAAAAGCTCAATGGTGTAGAACTAAGGTGAATTTCCTTGGTCATGAAATAACTGCTGATGGTTTGAATCCCCAGAAAAAGAAAGTTGAAGCTTTATTGAAAACAAAGAGTCCAACAAGTATTAAAGAACTAAGATCCTTCTTAGGTATAACAAATTACTCTAGGAAATGTATTGACAACTATGCTGAAATTACTAAACCCTTGATTAGGCTATTAAAGAAAGGGGAGCCTTGGACTTGGACAGTAGAACAAGACCAGGCAGTTCAAGAATTAAAGCTAAGACTTACTCAAGCCCCTTGTTTAGCCTATCCAGTAAAGGGAGATCCATTTTACTTGGAGACAGGATATACGGATCTTACCTTGAGTGCAGTTCTTTATCAGCAACATGATAAACAGAATAAGATCATTGCATATGCAAGCAAGGTCTTATCTCCAGTGGAGATCAAATTTAATGATTGTGAAAAAGCATTGTTTGCAACAGTTTGGGCCTTACAATATTTTCGGAGTTATATCCAAGGAGAAAAAATTATTCTGGAAACTGCTCATCAGTCTTTACAGTATTTACAGAGTAATAAAATAAAGGCATGAAAAATATATCTAACAGTCGCATTACATCCTGGACCTTGTCTTTGCAGGGTTGGCCTTTGGAGGTTCATTATGCACAGAATAAGAAAAATTATGTTGCACAAGGACTAGCTGAACTTCATGATTGCTCTGAACAGGATATAAAGGAGGAAATTTGTGAGGATGATTATATGGATGATTACATATTCTCACGACATAAGGTTTATGAGGAAATGTATTTTCAACCACTACCTAAGGTATATGTTGATGGTTGTGCTTTTCATACCACTGAAAATGGTGAAAAGAAACTTGTAGCTGGAGCAGGTATTGTGTGGGGTAGTGATTATCACATACAACCTGTCGGTTATTGTTTGGGCCCGAAAAGTAGCCAAATGGCTGAATTAAGCGCTGTGTATAAGGCCATTCAAATGGCAGTAAATCAGGGATTTAAAGAATTTGTTATCATTACAGATTCAGATTATGTCCGTAATAGTTTTGTTGAATACCTTCCTGTGTGGAAGCGTAATCAGATGATGAGAGCCCGTAACAAGCCAGTTAAACATGGAAAGATGATACTTGCAATTGATGATATTGTTATCTCTAATGACTTGATTGTCTTTTGGAAGAAGACAAAGGGTCATTCAAAGATGCATGGTATTGACAAGGAAGGAAATGATTTAGCTGATACAATGGCTAAACAAGGTGCCCTAGAGAGGGAAATGTTTGACATTGAACACCTTCTTGGTGCATGTCAAATCGCAGTAGTAACCCGTCAGCAAATAAAGAAGGATCAAGAACTATCTGTAGTGCAATGGAGTCAGGATGCACCTAACGAGGATTTGATTACCAGTCAGAAAGAGGATCCTGTTGTGGGTACATTTTACCTTTTTAAGGAGAATCCTATAGTGTATCCAATCCAGGAGAAAGATTGCACTGAAAATGAGGACCTTAGGATCTTATTTAAGTATAAGGCTAAATTTAGTCTTAAAGATGGTTTGTTAGTTCGGACAACTAATAATGGATCTATACAGTGGGTTGTTCCTACTTCTTTTAGAGGTCTTATGCTGCAGCATGCCCATGATGCTCCAACATCAGGTCATCGCGGGGAGAGAATTACATATGAAGTATTGCGTGATTATGCATATTGGCCACATATGCTGAAAGATGTTCAGACTTATTGTCAGGGGTGTTTGGTTTGTTCACAGTTTCAACCAAATTATCCAACCCACAGGGCACCTTTATAAAAAAGAGGTATGTCTCTCCCATGGTCTGATCTACAAATCGACTTTGTAGGACCACTTACAAAGACATCACGGGGCAATCAATACATGTTAACCGTTACATGTATGTTTACCAAATGGGTGGAGTGTCTTCCATCCCCTAATTGTAGGTCTGAAACAGATGCTGCTTTATTAATCAATCATGTTTTCTCTAGGTTTGGACTTCCTCAGAGGATTGAGTCTGATAGAGGTACTCATTTCACAAGTGAAGTGATGAGAAGAATGTGGTCTATTCTGGGTGTGAAAAGGAAATTACATATTTCTTACCGTGCTGCCTCAAGTGGTGGAGTTGAACGGTATAATCAGTCAGTTGTAAATATCCTGAAAAAGTTTGTGAAGGAATCAGGGAAAGATTGGGATATTAAGTTGCCTTTGGTGTTGATGGCTATTCGATCCACTCCTAGTACTGCGACAAAAATGTCTCCTTTTGAACTAATGACAGGTAGAAGGATGGTACTTCCACAGCATTTGTTGTATCGTACTCAGGATCAGAGTTTGATCAATGCAACAACAACCTATCAATATGTTGAGAATTTAAGAAAGCATTTGCAACAAGCATTTGCTTTTGCTCAGAAAAATCTTGAGAAAGCCGCAATATGTGCTAAAACATATTATGACATGAAAACCACAAAGAAAAAATATGAGGTAAATGATAAAGTTTATCTTTACAATTTTCTTAGAAATCAAGTTAAAGAGAAGAAGTTTCTCCCATCATGGAAAGGGCCGTATGTCATTATTGACAAACTTTCACCTGTGGCATACAAGATTTTGATTCCCACAATTGGGAAGTCAATAGAAAAGTGGGTGCACATTAACCAATTGCGTGCCTGTCACCCTAGGTCAAAGTTAAAACTAGAGGGGGAGAATAATCCATATATAGAAGAATAATCACTATGATTATTAAAATGGTTTCTTTAGGATAAAGGTGTATATTTTGTACTGAATATGTTTTTTTTCCCCCTCTATTACAGATAAATATCACCTTCCAGTTGGGTTTGGATTGATGAGATCCAGGATGTTGGCAATCATCTGGACCATCCTGTTCCTGTGCAAGGGTGTCTTGGTTGAGATTCATGTACAACCTGTGATAGAACCTGGTCCATCTTCTGGGATCATGCTTGAGGAATCCCCCGGTTTCCTGATTACCAACCGGAAAGTTTTCTCCCAAAAGATATTCATCAGTCTGGATCCTGAGGTTACTATTGCAAAATATTTTGATGTTTCCAAGGTTGAATCACCAGAAATTAAAT
This sequence comes from Bombina bombina, assembly GCF_027579735.1. Lineage (NCBI taxonomy): Eukaryota > Metazoa > Chordata > Amphibia > Anura > Bombinatoridae > Bombina > Bombina bombina. Next base: position 500,850,947 of record NC_069500.1, read on the forward strand.
CTTGGTATCAAGAACATGTTAAAAGGATCCAGTTTACTACTAAGGAAATGTTGGGGCAGTTGCAGAAGTCTTTTCCTGGTGGATCTTACAATGTACACTCATGTACCAAACGTTCACCTGGAGTAATTGCTGGACTAGTTGCGACATCCGTCATCGGTTTTTCAGCTGTTACTGCCGCGGCTGTGTCTAATTCAATTTCCATCAGTAATTTGAATCATGAAATGTCAATTTTTCGTGAACAGATGGCAACCATGATGGAGGTTTTGAAGAAACAAAAGTTTGTCAGATATGATGGAGATCGTTAATGATACTGTTGTGACCACTAATTTGCATTCAGGTCTTTCCATCCGAGCGATAAAGGTCCAATATAAACATGAACTAATTCAGAATGAACTGTTAAGTTTTTTGGACCCAGTGGTGTATTTTACTGGAAATTGGTTACGAGAGATTCAAAGTGGAATTGAGAGTCTTGTTGAGGGGCGTATTCCATTATATTTTGTCAACAAGGACATTATAAAAACAATGCTCCTAAGAGCTTTTGGAAAGGATGTTGATGAAGTGCAAATAAACATTGCTTTTGATGCTGGTTCTGCTTTGCCACTCTACATTGATCCCCAAAACATGGAACTTTGTTTTCTAATAAAGGTGCCACATATGTCATTTAATGATATTTATCAATTGAAAGTTGTACATAATGTGGGTACTTGGAAAAATAATATACATGTACAAATCCAAACCCCAAGTGTGGTGGCATATCAATCCCGTACATCTAGTCCGTATTTGGTTCCCAAACTTGAAACTTGTGTTAAGTTTAAGGATCATAATTATTTATGCCCTGGTAAACCTTTCTTAAATGATGCTTCAAAGGCACTATGTGGTGTCAGGTTTATGTCACAGGTTCAGGAACAATGTGAAGTGACTATGACTAAGACTGATGACTTGGCTCAAACTAGAGCTGTGTTGGTAAAAGATAAGTGGTTAGTGAGTACAAATCTGAAGAATATGACTGTTACTTACATAATGCATGGTGGGGTTTATACAATACCAATACCCTATAATGTAATGCTCATACAGGTACCCAAAGATCACCTTGTTACCATTGTTGATATTACTCTTTTTTATATTGAATCTTCAGTATTAGATGGTGAAGTAGAAGTGGTAGATGCCTTCCAAGGTCGTGAGATTCCTATAGATGCTGAGTTAATGTTTCTCCTTAATAATAAACCTAATCATACTGTAAAGATGAACATCCGCAAGGATGACTTATCTATTTCTGATTTCATGTATCCTACATTTAGTGGCTGGATGTCTCCTTTTAACATTTGGAACCAGAAGATAGGTGCAATTATATCCATTTTTGATATATTTATTGTAATTTGGAATTGTGGATTAACTATTCTATGGTATAAGAATTTCAAGAGGGGAAGATACCCTCCTCCTCTTAGTCTTCGGATGGTTGACCATAATAATCGCCCATATAAGACAGTGATCTAGACTAATCTCATCCATCCTAGGCGGGGTAAGATAGTCTAGATGAGGGGGAATATGTCATGAATTTTTCATGACAGAACAGACTCCATGTTGTTTTCTTGTTTTAAAGTTTAACCAGGGCTCAGCTATTATTACATTGAATTTTGTTTTCCTCAGTCTTGCTGACTGAGAAGTTTCATATCAACATGTTTTCCATTATTCAAGGTAGTTTACTTGCTCAGACCCCAGCTAGTCGCTTATTTCTGTAAATAAGTGCAGTTTATAACCTTGATTGTAGTTTAGGAATGTTGGGGTAAACATAAATATAATAAGTATTTTTCTAATATTTTTACCCTATATGCAAGAGCCATCTACTGTTAGAACAATAATATTTCATCTAATTAATTTTATGTTAATTAATGATTAAAATATTATAATTAATGACTCCTCCTAGATGAGAGAATGGGAATATATAGGGTCTAGCCCAATGGGAGGGGGTCATTTTCCTGGGCTTTTGAACTGGTCCCATAATTTATGGAGTTGGTAATTTGCTAATCAACTACAGAGGTCCGAGATTATTGGATTATAACTGCTGAGACGAGTTTAGCCTATTCGGGCAGACCTACGACCTGACAGTTTGATTCCTGTCTGCAAAAGGGGGAATTTATTTACTTTGGTGATGTATGAAAGAAAGTCACTTTAGATGTTAATATCATTAAGATTTACATTTAACATTTATGTAAAATGCCTTTTCATATTTAATCAGGTAAATTAATTAATTGCTTTATAGCTTTGTGCTTTCTTTATAAAATTCCTACCACCTGGTCTTATTTGTCGACAATAACACCGGGTGAATCAGGAATTAGGATAGATTATCATCTGACGGTTTGTCATTATTATTAATCTACCTGATTCTCCGCAATTACCCTAGAGGGTTTTAATGAAATATTTGGTTCTTATCATCATGCCAATGTTTGTGTTATTTTGAAAATATGACTTAATCATCTTTATAGTTTAATCTCTGTATTATTCTGTTTTCCTTGCTATTTGATGTTATGTTATCACGTTAGTGATTATTATAGAACGGTAGTTTATTTCTCTGTAATATTTTGATTGCTTAAGTTTCTATTAAATGCTAATTATTAATAACAAAATACTTTAATAAAGTTAATTTTTTTTATTCATCTGGTGTCGGTATAATTAATAGACTGATAGCAACTAAAAGGATTCAGATTTGTTTATTACCTTTCATAACTTATAGAAAAATGTGTCATTTAAAATTGCACCATTTCACATAATATACTTTTATAGATAGAGCCTGTCTGGGTTTTTCCCGGTAAGGGAGCAATAGTGGATATCTTGCTCTCCTGCTCTGCCTCCAAGTGCTGCATTAAGTATTCATATGGATCTCCCTCTATCAGTTTTAACATGCACGCTGTAAATCTTGCCATAAGTTCCTCGTGGCGTAGCTGACTGTGCACCTCCGCCATATTGGATATCCTCTGCTTGTTGTATAAGCAAGATTTTACTTTTTCCCTGCTGATAAAGGTATGAAAGTTTAGCCCTCTGATCCGTTAGAGCTGTATGTTGGTGAAGAATTGGTAAGTCGGAGTTATCCGACAGCACCAATGACCCGTTTCTTCCCGGGGGGGGGGATACCTAGCAATGGGCCGCTGCCCTAGGCCATAAAATTCCGAGCTGAGTCCCCAAGGTCATGTATACAGCAAGAGGGGCAAGTTATGAAACCACAACTGCCCGAATCGTGATATCTTTATGATAGGTACTTGTACTCTTGCTGTTTGAACAAAATAATCAGCGGATTAGTGTTGATTCTGCTGGAGCCCTCAGAAGTTGCGTCCTTTCCAGGACACTGCACGGACACGCCCCCGGCATCTTCTATTTTCATCCATTCGGAGCGGAGCGGATCCATCTTCAAGACATCCGACGTGGAGCATCCTCTTCCAATGACATCCGATGACTAAATGACGGTACCTTTAAGTGATGTCATCCAAGATGGCGTTCATTCAATTCCGATTGGCTGATAGAATTCTATCAGGCAATCAGAATTAAGGTAGAAAAAATCCTATTGGCTGATCCAATCAGCCAATAGGATTGAAGTTCAATCCTATTGGCTGATCCAATCAGCCAATAGGATTGAGCTCGCATTCTATTGGCTGATTGGAACAGCCAATAGAATGCAAGCTCAATCCTATTGGCTGATTGGATCAGCCAATAGGATTTTTTCTACCTTAATTCCGATTGGCTGATAGAATTCTATCAGCCAATCGAAATTGAAGGGACGCCATCTTGGATGACGTCCCTTAAAGGAACCTTCATTCTTCAGTCGCCGTCGTAAGAAGAGGATGCTCCGCACCGGATGTCTTGAAGATGGAGCCGCTCCGCACCGGATGGATGAAGATAGAATATGTCGTCTGAATGAAGACTTCTGCCGACTTGGATGAAGACTTCGGCCCGCTTGGATGAAAACTTCTCCCGGCTTCGTTGAGGACATCTTGCCGCTTGGATGAAGACTTCTGCCGCTTCATTAAGGATTGATGTCGGGTCTTCAAAAACTGTAAGTGAATCTTCGGGGGTTAGTGTTAGGTTTTATTAAAGGTTTATTGAGTGGGTTTTATTTTTAGATCAGGGTTTGGGTGGAAAAAGAGCTAAATGCCCCTTTAAGGGCAATGCCCATCCAAATGCCCTTTTCAGGGCAATGGGGAGCTTAGGTTTTTTAGATGGGTTTTTATTTTGTAGGGTTGGTTGTGTAGGTGGTGGGTTTTACTGTTGGGGGGTTGTTTGTATTTTTTTTTACAGGTAAAAGAGCTGATTTCTTTGGGGCAATGCCCCGCAAAATCCCTTTTAAGGGCTATTGGCAGTTTAGTTTAGGCTAGGTTTTTTTTTATTTTGGGAGAGCTTTTTTATTTTGATAGGGCTATTAGATTAGGTGTAATTAGTTTAAATATTTGATGATTTCTTTTTTATTTTGTGTAATTTAGTGTTTGTTTGTAATTTAGTTAATTGTATTTAATTAATGTAATATATTTAATTGTAGTGTAAGGTTAGGTGTTAGTGTAAGACAGGTTAGGTTTTATTTTATTTGTATTTGTTTTAGCTAGGTAGTTAGCACATAGTTAATAACTATTTACTAACTATTTTACCTAGTTAAAATAAATACAAACTTGTCTGTGAAATAAAAATAAAACCTAAGCTAGATACAATATAACTATTAGTTATATTGTAGCTAGCTTAGGTTTATTTTATAGGTAAGTATTTAGTTTTAAATAGGAATTATTTAGGTATTAATAGTAGGTTTTATTTAGATTTATTTTAATTACATTAAAGTTAGTGGTTGTTAGGGTTAGGTTTAGGGGTTAATAACTTTAGTATAGTGGCGGCGACATTGGGGGCGGCAGATTAGGGGTTAATAATTGTAGGTAGGTGGCAATGACATTGGGGCGGCAGATTAGGGGTTAATAACTGTAATTTAGGTGGCGGCGATTTCGGGGGTGGCAGAATAGGGGTGTTTAGACTTGGGGTTTATGTTAGGGTGTTAGGTATAAACATAAATTTTCATTCCCCATAGGAATTAATGTGGCTGCGTTACAAAGCTTTACGCTCCTTTATTGCAGGTGTTAGGCTTTTTTTAGCCGCCTCTCCCCATTGATGTCTATGGGGAAATCGTGCACGAGCACGTAAAACCAGCTCAAAGCAGCGCTGGTATTGGAGTGCAGTATGGAGCTCAATTTTGATTTACGCTGCAATATTGCCTGCTAACGCTGGGTTTTTGTAAACCTGTAATAGCAGCACTAGAGGGAGGTGAGCGGTGACAATAACTTGCAAGTTAGCACCGAGCAGCTCTTACCGCAAAACTCGTAATCTAGCCGATGGTTATTAGGTAATATTGGTGGGATCTTGTTCCCATATAAATATGACATCCAATATAAAGTCCTGTTTTCCAATTTTAAAACCATATTTACCTCTGATACCCATTGTGAAAGGTTTGGGATTTCTTGTTTTTTCCATAACCTGTGAATTAGTCTTTTTGCACAGTTTAGCATGCAGGATAATAGTTTACCTCTGTAGGCGCAGCCAATTTGGAGTTTGGTTCAGCAGGACTACAGTGGGATCAAGTGTAATGCCAATTTCTAGTTTGCTATTTATGTATTCTGAGATCTGGTCCCAGAATAGTTTTAACTTAGGGCATGACCACCAGATGTGTGTCATGTTCCCTATTTCGTCACATTGTCTCCAGCATAGAGGGGACACTTTAGGAAATATCTTATAGAGTCTATGAGGTGTAAGATACCATTGTGATAGAATCTTATAGTTTAGTTATGCTATCGTTGGAGAGATTGAGGATTGTTAGGGGTAATGTGAACCTGACTGCAGCCATCTTGTTCCTCGCAGCCATCTTGTGATGATTAGCATCCATTTTGTAATGATTAGACTTTATTATAATGGGTTATTATGTAGTGGGAACTATGTGCTTTTTATGGTACTTTCCTTAGCTGTTCGGCCTTGTAGAAGCTTCCTGGCTGTACGCCCAGAAGAATATTATATCAATAAGATGGTCCAGCGACCTTGTTGTCTTCACAGATGTTAGCTTATTATGACTATCGAATATTGTTTATTAGCTAGTAACTTTCCAGAATCACACTGTGTTTTACTCTGTATAACTGTGTAAAATGACACGGTCCTAACGTGTCATCCCCTTAGCCCTGTATACTGTTACTGAAGTCTATAAGATAGGCTTGCACTGTTCAATAAACATGATTGGCTTTAGATCATATTGCTGCGTGGTCTGAGTCATTCTAAGGGATCCTTATCAGATAATCTACATCTGCCCAGGTGGTACAGTGGGCCCGCGGCTTCGGCCTGACCTGATACTCCCCCCTGGGGATAACACCTAACAATTTTGGTGTCAGTTTGTGGGATTCGCAGCGGGTGAGTATGAGTGCTTTTACCGTGCTTTCCCTCTGTGAATCTGAACCTAAATTTAGTCTGGTAATAGGTGTTGATAATATATGATAAAGGGTTAAGGGGTTCATGCGTTTGAGGCGCAGGTTTGCTGAGGTTAAAGTCCTGCCGGCAGTTGTGATAACCCCTCCAGCCAGGTGGATAGTCCTGGGCTGGTTTACGACAGGTATTGTAGTCCTGTCTGTGATAAGCGCGCAAGAGATAAATGCAATTTGACGGGAGGCTTTTAAGATAAGTCCTCCATGCAAGTTGGCAGTGAGTAAGCCTCACGTGTGTTAAAGTTTTCCATATTCATTCCCATAATAGAGTTTTGTTACCCACCTGAAACTCATGTTGATATCTGATGCTTGCTTTGCTTTGGTTATTTGTGTTTTGCTGCTATAAAATTGTGCTGTGCTTAGAAAATATTAAGTGGCTATGCATGTTATTATTGTTGCTATTATTGTGTCGAGGAATGGAATCTGCATATAGATAATAATGCACAGAGAAAATTACATGTATAAAGTCTACAAAAGGGTTAATAGTTTCTGCTAAAGACAGAAACATTTCAAAACACTGTCAGTGGAGCACTGCTGTGTGGTAAATAGAGAAATCTCTGTGTTAAAAAATGTAGCAGGCAAACCACTGAGCGCGCACACAGATCAGAGAACAGAAAAAAAAGAAACTGTTACAGCAGCTCCGTATGTAAAACTTTTTGTTTGCTTGCAGTAATGAAAAGGAAATTTTGTATATTGAGATGCATAATGTGTGATGGTCTGTCGGTTCTCACTGTGGTATGCGTGTAACAGATTTACTCTAAACCAAAAACAGAATGTATTATTTGAAAATGTTGGTCCCAATCTATGCGGAAAATGGCCATTCTGCGTGGATTCTTCTGACTTCAATACATTTTGAACTTGGTGAAAAGTTAATCTTGTGGTATTTGTATATGTCTTTGGTACGCTATGAACTAGATGTTTTTTTTCTGAGAAAGGAAAAAAGGGAGTGAATCTCTGGTATGCGAGATGGAATGGTTTTGTGTCTGTATCGCTGTAAAAATGTTTCTTTCTGTTTCTCTGCTGGGAAATCATGCGTTGTAAGGAGGTATTTTGTAGTGTTATTTTTTTTTATACCTGTATTTTAAAGTCAACAGCATGTTTTAAGTATGTGGTATTAATAAGCAGTTTTAGTTTTAAGTGATAATTGTTTTTCGGCATGTAAATATATGATATTGTTTTTGCAAGTGAAGTAACGGCTTTGAAAGTGTCTTTGAAAGTGCGATGGTGTGTGTGATTTTGGTCACGCTCTAGTAAATATGAAAGTTCTATGATTAATGGGTTAAGTATGTTGTATTTGTAAGGTCTGTGCACGGAGTTAGTGCAAAAAATGAAATATAGTTATAGGCTGTAAATGAATTTTTATCTAAAAGTATTTGCGTCCGTTTTTGTTGCAAGTAAATTAATCTGCAGGTCATGCTACAGTACAGAGGTGGAATTTGTGTGGTAAATCATACAAGCAGCCTAAATTATGGTTGGGATATACATATGTAATTTACGTGATAAATGGTTACTCCTTAAAGGGACAGTCCACTGTAACATAGTGTTGATATTAATGTATTGTCCATGACTTGTTATACAAGCTGCATAGTATAAAATGTAGGAGAAGTTGCATTTGTAAGTTTGTGTATAGCTGATGAAAATTGTAATGGGTTGAATCTCGGATAATCCTTATCTTATATTTGTTTGTAAAATCAGAGCTCAGTGCGTAGACGGAGCAATAGAAAATTGTCATTTTATTATTTAAAGGACCAGTTCACTCATGTGAAAGGAGTTCAGGAGCAGCAATAACACTGTATTAGTAGTTTGCAAAATATATATTTTTTTGCAACCTTTCTTTGTATATATTCTTTTTAATTCTGCCATTTAGATAGCAGATGTTTCTTTTGCAGTGTAACTGAATTCTCTCTGTAATGCAAACTGAATTGATACGTTGTCTACAATTTTAGTATAGCGATCTGTGAGACTAGAGAAAAAAAAAACAAAAAAAAAAAAACAAGAAAAACAGAGGAGTGAAAATATTTAAAGGGATACAGGCAAACTGATATAACATCTGAGATTTTAAGGGAATATTTACAGAAAAGACAATAAGGTTTACTGTAAGCCTAACACTAATATATTTAACTGTGTTAGCAGTTTCAATTAAAGATTATTTTTCATTTGGGTAAAATGTCCCTTTAACTAGCCTGCATCCCACTGTGAGTGCGTTTTATGCTGCTTATGCTTGCTTAGGCTATTTAATGAACGTCAGTATACATTTTTATTATAAGTAAGGCCAATTGATCATTGGGAATAATTTAAAGGGGACATTTTATTATTATTCTTTTGTAGAAAGCTTATTTTTGTGTTATATGCGATTGTTATAGTTGGCTGGAGAGCTGCAGAATGGTGAATATCAAATTATACACAGAGTTAGATCCAATAATTTTGTTGTTGTTGAAATAAGTAGCATTTATCAGGTTTTAGTGTGAATTTTATATTTTTAAGCAGTAAACAGTGTTTCTCCTTTGAGTAAAAATGAAACTTTGAGCTTGCCTTACTATCCTTGAGAAGAATGATAACACTGTGCATGTTTTGGTTTTCTTCAAAAAAAAAATTCTCTCTTGTGTTTGGCTTTGTCGCAGGGAGAAAGCTTTGTACTTTACATTTAACGCGGCAGTACTGGTGTTCTATGTTATAAAGAATGATAAATATAAATTGCTAACTGCAATAAAATACAAGTATTTATATTATGTTCTGTCACAGAATCTTAAAACTTAAAACTGATCATTTTATTTCTGTGGCCGTCTGCTGTCAAACTGTATCTCACAGATATTACAGAACTCTTTGTTATTAAAATAACCCCCCCCAGAATTCCATAAATAAATGAAATATTATTTGGGGATTTAATTTAAGTGACACTTTAAAAAATATATAGTTATTTGGTTACTAACCAATCTACAGCTATAACTGTATTAAGTTTGATTGCTGCTTACCAGCTAAGCCGTGGTCTATAATGTGTCTACAATAAACACCCCTATATTAAGGCAATAGGGGACGGCAAACAAATGATGCACAATTTATCTGATTCTAATGCATTTACATAACTTGCTAATTTATCTAATTATAGTTTTGACATGCCTTGTGTCTAGGGGCCTTCTTCCAGTACACAGTTTTATTTATATGGCTTACGTGTATTTTGTCTCTTGGTGTTGCAAAGAGATTTAAACAGCCTGTGATAAGAGGCAGCCCTCAAAGGATAGAAATTAGCATATGAGCCTACCTATGTTTAGTTTAATCTAAACATACCAAGAGGAAAAAGGCGATTTTGATGATAAAAGTACATTGGAAAGTTGGTTAAAATTAAAAGTCCTATCTGAATAATGAAAGTTTAATTTCTACTAGAATGTCCCTTTAACAGTGGATTTGCATGGTGCATGCGGCAGGAGAACGGTGGCTGTACCAGGGTTATCTGATCTTTCCCAAATAAGCGAAATTTTATTTGTACAATATGCAAATTAAGTTTCTTGAGCATCTGCAGTGATTGCTTTATTTGTGTGATATCAAAGTTTTGTACATAGTAGACATTGCAGAGCCAGGGTATAGATGGTTCTTATGGGGATGTTTTTAATTATTTGTAGTGTTTTGCGAGTGCTGCGTTTCAGGGAATGTCAGAATATGTTTTGAATTTCAGGTTAATTATGGTTGTTTGAAGTTTGTGTCGGCAGCTAGTGTTTTGTTTTGTGAAAGAAAAGAACAATTGTTTTTCAATGTTTGTTTGTTATTTTTTTCTCTGTTGTATGGACAGCATATTGAATAGTAAAGTATATTTGATTTTGCTTGCTATTGAGAATTGTCTCTGCATGAGTGGAGTGCATGATTTGTCTTTTAGTTTCTTGTTATGTTGTGTTTGCGTGTCACATGGGATGTTTCACGCAAACAAGGGGGAAGTATTGATGAGTATTGTTGAGTATCTTTATGTAATGGGGGTGATTGTTTTTAGGAGGTGAACCTAAAACGTTTTGAATCTCCTCTTACAATGTTATTGCCTAACCACCAGCTGTGCCCTAAATTTCCCTGTCCTATCCCTATGCAGGATGCACTACGTCCCTAGGATTGTCTAGAACTTTACTTAATTGGGAATCTGGCCACGGCCATCATCTACTTTGATGGCCACCCCGGTCGTAGCCTGTATACCCAGACCCCACTCCTTTTTCCCTCCCTGGTGGATTCTATCTCTTCATTGTCTTTCTGTGTTTTATTTTGCTCTCATATTTCAGATGCCTAAAATGTTTTTTATTTTTCTATTTGGTTCTTAACACTATATTTGTATTTGCAGGATGAGAGTATGAAGCTGTATCCAGAGATTAAAGACACTAACTGAATTATTTTTGAGTTTCCATATTTAGGTAAAATCTGTACAGGCAAAATTCCATAAGTGCACTCTTCAAAAGATTAAAGATTGAATGCAAGTAAACCTTTAAAGAAAGAAAAGATGAAGATGAAAGACCTTTTGTCAAGTTTGTTTTAACCACCATACTGCAGTAAAAGTTGCTGAACTATCTTTGGATCCATTCTTTGCTTTGCATGCTGGTACCAGCCCCAGAACTGGACTCTGGGTAATCCATGACTGTTTCCTCTGATGTGTGTGTTCAGGACATAAAGACTATCCTTCTCTGGACTGTGCATTGCCGCTCAATATGGAGGACCTGTTATGCTGTTACAGGGTCAACCAATTAAATTAGGGGAGTATTGTTTTAGCTCGATTCCTTATATTGCTTGTTTTGTATTCTCTTGTATTTGTTTTATTTTTATGGATCATATTAGGTATAAGAGATCATATAGTTTTGTCTGCAGAAAAGTATGCTTTATTGGTATTAGTGCACATTGTAGTTTATGTGCTTAACGAAGTCACCCTATATATAAATGTAACTGTGAACTTTGCAGTATTGTACCCTATTGAATGGCCCACTGAGTATAAAAAATATTTTTAAGTAAAATGCTGCAATATATCATAATATTTTACACCCTTCACCCTATATGAACATAAGGAGGACACGTCTCAGCTAGAAGTTTATATTAATTATACAGAGAAATATTTATGTAGGGAATAGCATAATTATAGTTTATGAAAGCAAATGTATTTTTCCCTTTTATTAATTGGTATGGTATCTGCAATTTGAGTGTGGTAATTCCAGATGTTTGTTATTTAAAGGAATTATCTTACCATAAAGATGTGTTTACCTTTAAAAGAGTTTGTAGTTTTAAATTATGTTTTGTTTGTATGCTTTCCCCATACAGGAGTGTGAGAGAATTTAGGTTGCATAAAATAATTAGTAAACTAGTAGTGTTTATATCAGATGAGATTGTTGACTATTAGGATCTTGGTTGGAGAATTACAAACATTATAGATAGTAGATTTGTTGAATAAAGCAACACAAGGTTCTTTTATTTCTAGAAGTTCAAAGTGACAGTATAAAGAAATGTATTTATTTTTATTGACTGTTTTCCTTTTTTTCTTTGTTGCTACAGGGCAGGCCTTAGCATAAGTTTTAGCATAACCATTCAGCCCCTTGATGAAGTCTGGCAGGTTTTCACTTGCTTAGTATTCATGAAGTATCATTTAAAAGTGTATAGAGAAGTTGTAAATTATTCTCTGAGAAGTATCAATGTATTTAGTTTGTATTACATATCAACAATGTTTTGTTTGATTTTAAATGACATAGGATGAAAGTGGAGTTTTATTTGGACATAATTGTGATTGTCTTGCAGTGTGTACTCATTCTGTACTGTTTCTGTTTGCTTCCTAGACTCCCTGTGACTCGAGTGTTTGCTTGCCATGGGAATCCACTGGTTGCCTTGTCTACCCCATGAACAAACCATCAGATTTCCAGCATCTCCCTGCGGAAGAACACTGGATAAGCACCCCTACTGCAAATGAACTGTTGGAGAACTGTATTATAGCAAAGTGTCTGAGCAAAGGTGAAGAGCTCTAAAGGGACAAAGACTGTTCTTAAAGTGATCAGAGGCCACCTAGAGACAGTTGTGCTGTTGCTATGTCATGCTTTACTGTGGAGAAGGAACTGTTGGACATATTGGGGGGTGCTAGCAATGCAGGTGGAGAAATAAAAGATGCAGTGTTGTTTGGGGGTAGATGGGGGGGGGGCTGGTTGGGTCTCTGTGCGGGTAACCCGGTAGTTTTGGGGAGGCTGGCAGATAGATGGGAGGTATTGGAGAGACCGCACCTATGTGCAGTGACAAATTGTGCCCAATTAGCCTATAAAAGTATATCACGACATGGAAATATTTTTCTCTTTAGTATTCTCACATAGAGTTCTGTTACCATAATATAAGGCTTTACTAATTTTCTATGCCAGTCTATTTTTATGTTACTCTGTTAGAATAAAAGGATGGTATGTTAGGGGTAATGTGAACCTGACTGCAGCCATCTTGTTCCTCGCAGCCATCTTGTGATGATTAGCATCCATTTTGTAATGATTAGACTTTATTATAATGGGTTATTATGTAGTGGGAACTATGTGTTTGTTATGGTACTTTCCTTAGCTGTTCGGCCTTGTAGAAGCTTCCTGGCTGTACGCCCAGAAGAATATTATATCAATAAGATGGTCCAGCGACCTTGTTGTCTTCGCAGATGTTAGCTTATTGTGACTATCGAATATTGTTTATGAGCTAGCAACTTTCCAGAATCACACTGTGTTTTACTCTGTATAACTGTGTAAAATGACATGGTCCTAACGTGCCATCCCCTTAGCCCTGTATGCTGTTACTGAAGTCTATAAGATAGGCTTGCACTGTTCAATAAACATGATTGGCTTTAGATCATATTGCTGCATGGTCTGAGTCATTCTAAGGGATCCTTATCAGATAATCTACATCTGCCTCAGGTGGTACAGTGGGCCCGCGGCTTCGGCCTGACCTGACACTCCCCCCCTGGGGATAACACCTAACAAGGATTTTTTGGTTGAGATGAATGATTGGGACCATTGTGCTTCTGTGTATCTGTTACTCATGTTCCCATTGTTTTATGTAAGACGGTGTAAATATAGGGAATTTTTTGTTTAGTAATTTATAAATGAGAGAAATATAAGATTCAGTTATGGAGTATGTTGTACATATTTTCTCAAAAGGTGTAATAGATCGAAAAAGCTCTGTTTTTTGCTTACTAGACATGATTGAGTGTCGGGATTGAAGGTAGACGAACAATTTGTCAAAAGGTGGTCCTATCTTCTTTTATAGATCTGATTGGTCTTTGAATAAGCCATTGTGCATCAATATGTATATAGGGATATTTGTGTGTATATTAGGGGAGTTAGACAAACCCCCCATATGGTTTGGAAAGAAGTAAGGATTTTTGAATAAGGAAGATGGTGGTGATATATTAGTTGAAAGATCTCTATGTTCTTTGAATACTATATCCCAAACATCTATAGTAGCTTTGATTAGCTTGTTTTATCAATTTGTTGTGGCCTATGTTTCTTTAATAACCAGGGGAGATTAGATACATTTGGTACCTCTGCAATCTGGGATTCCATCTGAACCCATGGCTTTGATGGACTGTTATGATTCCATGACACTATATGGGCTAAGTTAGCCGCACAATAATAGTTTTTGAGAATTGGTAAATTTAGCCCACCTTCCTCTCTAGTAAATTATATATTTTTTCTTGCTACTCTGGGCTTTATATGGGACCATATAAATGATTCCATTATTTTTTGGTGTGTAATAAAAAACTGATGAGGTATATAAATGGGTAGTGTTTGGAACAAGCAAAGATATTTAGGTATTATCGACATTTTAGAGTTGAAAAGTTTTTTATTATATATATCTGGTGGATTTTCTGGGATATATGTCCCCAGGTATTTAATTGTGTTAACTAAGTCGGATTTTGTGTGGGTTGAGAGGAATTGGATATCTGACTTGTTTAAATTGATAGGCATCAACATAGATTTCTCTTGGTTAATGGAGAAATTGGAAACCCATTTAAAGTCCTGAAATATATTTAAGAATGGTGGCAATGAGATTTTTGGATCTTTTAAGGTAAATATGATGTCAGCAAAGAGCAAACATTTTTGAATATTAGGACCATATGTGTAGCCTTTAATATCAGGATAGCTTCTGACAAGAGTCGCAAGAATTTCCACTGTAAGAGCGAATAATAAGGGCGAGAGAGGGCAAACCTGTTTCGTACCGTTTCTAAAAGGAAAGCTTTTGGATTGGGTTCTATTAGCTACTACTCTGGATGAGGGATTTATGTATAAGGCTTTTATTCTATTAATAAATGTATTAGGGAAATTAAATTTTGTCAATGTCGTCCACATGAAATCCCAGTCCACTCTGTCAAATGCCTTTTCGGCATCTGTCGAAAAAGAAATATCACGGGGACATTACAGTCTGTTGTGTTCTGTAGTGTGTGTAAAATTCTGATTGTATTATCCTTTGCTTCATGTTCTTTTACGAAACCTACTTGGTCTGTGTGGTTTATTTGGGGAAGTATGTTATTTAGTCTTATGGCCAAGAGTTTTGCATACATTTTCATATCTATGTTGATTAGGGATATTGGCCGGTAGTTTTGGACTTTATCTTCTGGTTTCCCTGGCTTTGGGAGTACTGTTATTGATGCTTCTAATAATGGTTGGGAAAATGTTAAGCCGCTGTCTATGGCTTGGTAGAGTGTTAATAATAGTTTGCTCAAATTGAAATGAAAATGAAATTGATGTAAGACCATCTGGACCCGGTGCTTTACCTGAGGGCAATATTTTAATAGTATCTAAAACTTCCTGTAAAGTGATAGGTGAGTCTATGATTTCTTTGTCATTATCGGACATTGAGGGGAGTTTTATTTTGGAGAGGTATTTTTGTATTGCTTCCGCTTTATTAGGAGTGTCAGGTGAGTTCAGGTTATATAAAGACATAGTATTCTGCAAAGCTTTCCACTATGTCTTCATTTTGATTGTGAGGGGTGCCATCTGGCCCATTAATATTAAGAATGTATGTTTGTAGCTTTTTCTTTTTTAATGATCTAGCTAACATCTTCCCCGCTTTATTACTTTCAATAAAGAATCTAGCTTTAGTGGTCAATGCACGTAGATGTTTATTCAATGTTTCTCTGGCCAGAGTTAGTTTAGCTAATTTATGTGGCGATGTAGTGTCTAATTTGTGAACTAACTCCGCCTGCTGCAGATTTTTATAATTGAGTGATACACTTCTGATCTCTGTTTGAGAATTCTATGTGTGTGTTGTATTATCTCTCCCCTGATGTTACATTTAAATGCCTCCCAGTTGTTTACTGCCGAAGTAGCCCGTGGGTCATTGTGTGTAAAAAATTCCTCGGTTTGTTTGCCTATAGTCTCTACTACTATTGGGTCTGTGAATATGCTGCCACTTAGTCTCCAGTTGATTCTAGATGTAGTCTTTGAGGACCAAATTAAGGAGCTTGAAACCATGCTATGGTCAGACCATGAAGTATGTGTTATTTTTGAGTATTTGAGGCTTGTAAGCATACTTTGAATGCACATTATACAATCAATTCTAGAGTAACTGCATTGAGGGTTTGAGAAAAATGTAAAGTCTTTGGCTGCAAGATGTACCATTCTCCATGTGTCAAACAATGTAGGAATTTGAAGTGTTGAGAAGTTGGATTTGATGTGCCTGGTGGAGATGTATGATTTCCCAGATGAGGTGTCTAATGATGGGCATATTGGAAAGTTCAAATCTTCACATAGTAAAATTGGGCCTTTTGCTTTATTTAGTAGAATCCTAGTTACTAATCTGAAGAAAGGTGTTGCTGGGCGATTGAGTGTGTATATGTTAGCTATTGTGATAGGCCTATCGTATAATAATCCTACTAATATCAGAATCCTACCTTCCTTGTCTCGGTACCTATCGATAAATTTAAAAGATATTCCACGTCTTATAGAGATACAGACCCCATTTTTTTCCGGACTAGTCCTGAGCCAAGTAAATGTTGAGCATAGTGTCTAGTTGAAAGTGATGGTTCTTTGTTTTTTTAAAGTGAGTTTCTTGGGTTAATATAATGTCTATCTTTTTTTAAAAAAAAATCATGAAATGCGATGGGTTGTTTTTCTCATGAGAGGAAGCCTTTAACATTTTGTGTTGATAATTGTAAACGCTCCAAGGGGGGATAAAGGTGTCATTATTATGCTGTGAGGTACAAGTCACAGAGATTAAGTCTTATAACCTATATCAACTTTCATGTGCGAAAGGTCATCTGATCTCACTTAAGTGCATGAAGTCGAGAGCTTTTTAAACATTAGTTAACTAACAATTAACGATTAATTTATAATTTGATACTTAAAACATTTCTGACAAACATGTATAAACAAATAAGGAATATTAGAACATGTGTGAAATTATTACAACTATACTTGTATCTTCAGTTCAAACAATGATCCCATCTGAGTATTATTCTAACAGATACCTTAACCCCTTAATGACCACAGCACTTTTCCATTTTCTGTCCGTTTGGGACCAAGGCTATTTTTACATTTTTGCGGTGTTTGTGTTTAGCTGTAATTTTCTTCTTACTCATTTACTGTACCCACACATATTATATACCGTTTTTCTCGCCATTAAATGGACTTTCTAAAGATACCATTATTTTCATCATATCTTATAATTTACTATAAAAAAATGATAAAATATGAGGAAAAATTGAAAAAAACACACTTTTTCTAACTTTGAGCCCCAAAATCTGTTACATATCTACAACCACCAAAAAACACCCATGCTAAATAGTTTCTAAATTTTGTCCTGAGTTTAGAAATACCCAATGTTTACATGTTCTTTGCTTTTTTTGCAAGTTATAGGGCCATAAATACAAGTAGCACTTTGCTATTTCCAAACCATTTTTTTCCAAAATTAGCGCTAGTTACATTAGAACACTAATATCTTTCAGGAATCCCTGAATATCCCTTGACATGTATATATTTTATTTTAGTAGACATCCCAAAGTATTGATCTAGGCCCATTTTGGTATATTTCATACCACCATTTCACCGCCAAATGCGATCAAATACAAAAAATCGTTCACTTTTTCACAAACTTTCGGTTTCTCACTGAAATTATTTACAAACAACTTGTGCAATTATGGCATAAATGGTTGTAAATTCTTCTCTGGGATCCCCTTTGTTCAGAAATAGCAGACATATATGGCTTTGGCGTTGCTTTTTGGTAATTAGAAGGCCGCTAAATGCCACTGCGCACCACAAGTGTATTATGCCCAGCAGTTAAGGGGTTAATTAGGGAGCTTTTAGGGAGCTTGTAGGGTTAATTTTAGCTTTAGTGTAGTGTAGTAGACAACCCCAAGTATTGATCTAGGCACATTTTGGTATATTTCATGCCACCATTTCACCGCCAAATGCGATCAAATTAAAAAAAACGTAAATTTTTTCACAATTTTAGGTTTCTCACTGAAATCCTTTACAAACAGCTTGTGCAATTATGGCACAAATGGTTGTAAATGCTTGTCTGGGATCCCCTTTGTTCAGAAATAGCAGACATATATGACTTTGGCGTTGCTTTCTGGTAATTAGAAGGCCGCTAAATCCTGCTGCGCCTCACACGTGTATTATGGCTAGCAGTGAAAGGGGTTAATTAGGGAGTTTGTAGGGAGCTTGCAGGGTTAATTTTAGCTTTAGTGTAGAGATCAGCCTCCCATCTGACACATCCCACCCCCTGATCCCTCCCAAACAGCTCCCTTCCCTCCTCCACCCCACAATTGTCCCCGCCATCTTAAGTACTGGCAGAAAGTCTGCCAGTACTAAAATAAAAGGGTTTTAAAAAAATAAATACATTTTTTTAGCATATTTACATATGCTACTGTGTAGGATCCCCCCCTTAGCCCCCAACCTCCCTGATCCCCCCAAAACCGCTCTCTAACCCTCCCCTCTGCCTTATTGGGGGCCATCTTGGGTACTGGCAGCTGTCTGTGCGCACCCCCAGCCACCCCCGCCCACGATCCCGCCCCCCTTCACACAACCAGGGCCATCGATGGCCGCCACCCGCCTCCCGGTCCGGCTCCCACCCACCAACGCAGTAAGCCACCGATCTCCGGTGCAGAGAGGGCCACAGAGTGGCACTTTCTGCACCGGATGGCTTACAAAGGTTATTGCAGGATGCCTCCATATCGAGGCATCACTGCAATAACCGGAAAGCATCTGGAAGCGAGCAGGATCGCTTCCAGCTGCTTTCCACCCTGAGGACGTGCAGGGTACGTTCTCAGGCGTTAACTGCCTTTTTTCTGAGGACGTACCCTGCACGTCCTCAGTCGTTAAGGGGTTAAGCATAACAACATTGAACACTATAAACAACCAAATATCTGGGGGAGTTTACCAACTTCAATTTTACTTCTTTCTGTCAATATCCTATTTCCCTATAACATTGTAGAGCAGTATAAAATAGTCTATTGCGAACTTATTGGATGCAAGTCTTTATTATTTTAAGACATTGACTATTTAAGATGAGATTACAACATTTTATAGTCTTTCGGGTGAATATTCAGTCTCATTTTGTTGGGGTGTTGTGGCTTATAAAGCCATACAGTGTTCTCTTTACGAATAATAGTGTGTGTATCATCTGATAATAAGTCTTACCCAGTCATCATCTTGTCATGTTAGTTCTTGGGATCCTGGGGGACCTGTGAGTTGACGCTTTTGTGGAAGGCGTTTTGATGAAGGTTGCCAGGCTTTGCATTGTGGTTTAGGTGGTGGGGATTCTTCTTTTTTGGCGTGATCTCTGGTCGGCTGTTTGCTGGAACAGGAATTCCGATTTGCTTGCAGAATTGAGGTATATCTGAAGGATCTTTGCATTCGTGTCTTTTACCATCTTTCTGAACTATCAAAGATACTGGGAAACACCACCTATAAAGAATCTTCATATTGCGTAAATGTGAGGTAAGGTCAGCATAATTTTTCCTTTGTTGTAGTTTTCTAAATGAAAGGTCCTGATATATTTGGATTCTTGAGCCTTGGTGTAGTATATTGGATTGACATCTAGCATTGGATAGAATCTTCTCCTTGTCTTGACAACTTTGAAAACTAACTATGACGTATCTGGGTTGTTGTCCATCTTGTGGCTTGGGTCTTAAAGAGCAGTGAGCTCTTTCCAGTGGAATATATTGTTCTTCTTCTTGGTCTAATTGAAGGATGGTATGAAATAAACTTTGCAGATTTTTTTTTTATATCTTCTCCTTTGATGATCTCTGGGATACCTTTGAATCTTAGATTGCATCGTCTCGTTCTATTTTCGAGATTGTCTAGTTTATTCTCTAATTCTTGTATGATACTGTCATGTTGAGACACCAAATGATTAATTTCAGTGAGGTTGGTGCACATGTCCTCATGCTCTCCTTCTAGCATTTCAACCCTGGTCCCTAGTTCATTGATATCTTTTTTGAGCTCTGCACATTCATGCTTAATACAGCTTTTTACTTGATCAATGAGTGCTTTGATGGCTTGAAGTGTAGCTGGTTTGTCTGGATCTCTTTCTAGATTAGCATGTGTTGATTTTGGAGAGCTAGACTGAGAATCATTTATTTGCTCTGCATATTCTTCTTCTGTCAAGAAGTTTTCTGGGGATTTTTTTTCCTCTCTGTATGTTTAAAGAAGTTAGAAACCGTATTATGCGTGGTGTTTGTTAATTTCAGTTGTTTATCTAATTTTGGAGGTTTGCGAAGTGCCATATTGGTTTTTATTTTTTTGATCTGTCCAAGAATTTGAAGTCCTGATAGGTATTGCGTTTTTAATTTGTTAATTTTATTAACATGTGCTTTCACTTATATAGTGAATGTTCAAGGCAGGCTTAATTCCTACTTGCAATATAATTAGTATCTTTTATCTGTATACACCACCAGTTAGTGGGGATGTTGTCTTGCAACAGCGTGAGAGATAGATAAACTGTTAGCCTGAAACAGTTGTCACCCAGTTTGGTACTTCCCAGCATGTTCGCCCAGAATAGACTTATTTTGTACAGCTCATATTTAAGAGCATTTATAGAAAATTCAAGAGTTAATGTTAGTTATTGTGACAAGTTCATATATTATAATAGCATGTTTTAGTCACCTTTTACGGGTCCATTTAGTATGTCAGTGGCGCAGTGTGTTTATCCTGTATGATGCTTTTGTGTGCTTTTACTTACTGCGACTATTCCAGCCTATACAGCATTGCCTGCTTCTGATTCAGCTGTTATCCACCTGATATCTGATTTCCACAGCCGGAATGGCAATCTGGTCCAAGGATTGTGTATCTGACTGTCTCTGCAGTTGTGTCATGGGTTTTCACTGGCGTATGGTGCACCTGTGCAGGCCTTTGATTCTTCTATCAGAATTTTGGTGCTTGGGATCTGGATTTACCGGTTTAGGAGGTAGCGACCAACTCCTTGTTCCGTGGTCGTTCACTCACTCACATTCGAATAGCCCAGGGGTGTCTTTGACCGGTGCTGTTAAGGTTAGCCTTGGCTCTGTGTGTGGAGCTTCAGCAACTCACAGCCATCTTGGATGCCTGCAGGCTCCGCCGTCCGGTAATTTGTTTATTTTATTTGTAAAAGAGCTGTTAACTTTAGGGCAATGCCCTACAAAAAGCCGTTTTAATGGCTAATGGTAGTTTATTTCTAGATTAGCATTTTTTATTTTCGGATCAGGTTTTTTTTTAATGGGGCTATTTGAATAGGAATATCTTTTATTATTTTGGATACATTTGTTTGCTATTTTTTGTAATGGTAGCTTCTTTTATTTTTTGTAATTTTAGTGGGGTTTTATTTGTAATTGTAGTTTTTTTTTGGTAATGTTAGGTTTTATTAGTTTTAGTAATGTTAGGTTTTTTTTTTGGTAATGTATTTTTTGTGTGTAATTTATTTTTGAAAAACAAGTAATGCTATTTTTTTTTTAAGTTTAGGCTTAGGTTTTAATTGTTTTTCACAGATAAGGTTTTATTTATTTTAAGGTAGTTAGTATATTGTAACTTTAATTTAGGTGTATTTTTTTTTTGGTTAAAGTTAGAGGGTGTTAGGTTTAGGGGTTGATAGTTTAATTTAGTGTTGGTTATGTGGGGGGGATAGAGGTTTAGGGGTTAATAACATTATTTCATGTTGGCAATGTGGGGGACGGCAGTTTATGGGTTAATAGCATTATTTCGTTTTGGAGATGTGCGGGCGGTGGTTTAGGGGTTAATAAAAATTTTCAGTGTTGGCGATGTGGGGGGGGGGGGGGCGACGGTTTAGGGGTTAATAGCATTATTTAGTGTTGGCAATGTGGAGGGATGACAGTTTAGGGGTTGATAGTTTAATTTAGGTAGCTGTGATGCTGGGGGATGGCGGTTTAGGGTTTTAGTGTAGTTTATGGGTGTTAGTGTACTTTGTAAAATATTTTTGATGCGTTTTGTGAAACTTTTTTATTTCACAAAACACATAACTACAGGTCTTTGAATGCTGAATGGATTATTGCAGTATAGGCCATATCGCTCATGGAAAAGCCATAACGTGTGATTTGTGATATCAAGTAGGTGACCATGCCGCACACAAAGGCCATTTTGCACACGGTAAAGCCATACCACACAACTTGTAATCCTGGCCATGGTGCCATATTGTAACGTACGTTACACTGGGGCAAAGCAGTCACGTGAAGCTCGATGCAGAGTCACATGACACACACGGCATATTTCCCTATAATGTATGCATAGAGGAAGCACAGCTGCAGCACTCACTCACTTTTATGCAGAGCTTGTGCTGCAGTTTTTGTTGAGAATCTGTTAATAAAATTAAATATTTTATTAACATGCTTTTGTATGTAAAAAAGTTTACTGTAAAAACTTTATGACTCTTTAACGTTCCTATGCTGTGTGAATGCATGGCCACAGGCAGGGTTATAAATGTAAATAATAAGCTCCGGTCCAGAGAGGGAGGGAGAGAGGGAGGGAGGGGGGAGAGAAGCTCCAGTCCATGAAAGAAAACAAGCTGAATAACTCATGCTGCATATACTTATACCTGGAGATTTAATCAATACAATATTTGCTTTTATAACTGTATATATGTAATATACTGTAGATGTGTGAAAATAAAAACAAATAAAGTTAGTTTTAATGATTTTTAGAAGTCAAGTTTTTAATATCCCTTTAAAATATTTGTAAGCATGATTTAGTTTGTTGAATAAAAGTACTAATCTTCGAATGTTAAGATTTTAATGGCTAGATTATGAGTGGCACGCTAACAGTTGCGTGCAAGAAATATAGGGTTTGTCATGCCTGTTTGCACGCATCAGAAGCAGCGCACAAATTACAAGTTGAAAGTAAACTTGTTTAATTGAGCGCAATTCAATTTAACTTGCGTCAGCTTAGCGTGACTTCAGAGCTTTAGTTAACTGTTGGGCTTGAATAACAAATGTAACAAAAACCACCAAAAATAAATTTATAAGTGAACCTACACTCATAATAACACTGTCTGATGAAAATTATTGGAAAAAAAAATTGCAATAATTTATCCAAAACCTCCTTGTGTCTGGTAACATTCTTCAAGAATTCTATCTCTTTTAATAATTTAAATGTAATAGAAATAATGATCATATGTTACATAAAATGTGTGACAAACCATTCATTTTTTTAATTATGAAATTTAGAAAAGAATATCTTAGACATTACTAGGACATCATAATTGTATTCACTTTAGGTTTACATAAATGCCTTCTAGTGTTCAGCATTCATTGGAGTTTGGACTTAAAAACAAAATGTACACATTATATAATTTTCATCCTCATTTCATAGCCTGTAATATTATTCTTTGAACAATACGTTTTAATGCATTTTTAATGTCCTTATTTCTCAGGCTGTATATTATGGGGTTTAGTAATGGGGTCACTACAGTATACAATAGTGATAATAATTTGTTAACATTAAAGGAATCACCACTGGATGGTGCTACATACATCATAATGAATGTGCCATAATATAATGAGACGACCATCAAATGAGAACTACAAGTGGAGAAAGCTTTCTTCCTTATCACAGACCAAATTATAATTATAAATGGAAAGAGGGTTATAATAAAGGAAAAAACAAGGGATTCAGCTCTAACTAAGAATGTATCTGAGCATAAAAGGTTTAAGATGGGTTCACGGTCATAAAAGAAATGATCAATTATATTGGGACCACAGAATTCCAATTTGCATAGTAAGATAATGGTTCTAATAGTAGCCATGAAACCAAGTGCCCACACAGTTAGTGCAAGATTAAAACAAAGTCTTTGGTCCATGACACTTGTATAACGTAATGGGTTACAAATTGCCAAAAATCGGTCATATGACATGACAGCAAGAAGAAAACACTCTGTAGTTGCAGCCGTACCAAAAAAGTATAATTGAAGAAAACATTTGGCAACAGTCATTGTTCATCAATAATAAATATAACATGTTAGGGACAACATTTGTGGTCAACATAATTTCACATACAGACAGATTGCTGAGAAAAAAGCAGATAAGAGACCTGAGATGGTTACTTGTTAATACCAACGTTATAATTAGAACATTTCCACCAAGTGTAAGTACGTACACCATTAAAAAATATCGGCTAGATTTAAAGTTTTGTCGGTAAAGACCCGCGTAGCTAACGCAGCTTTTTTTCCCAATGCACCCTTAAGACAACGCTGGTATTGAGAGTTCTCTGAAGGGCTGCGTTAGGCTCCAAAAAGGGTGCGTTGAGCCTAATGTACCGCCACTTCAACCCTCAATACCAGCGTTGCTTACGGTAGCGGTAAGCTGGCAAAACGTGCTTGTGCACGATTCCCCCATAGGAAACAATGGAGCAGTTTCGGATAAAAAAAAAAAAAAACTAACACCTGCAAAAAAGCAGCGTTAAGCTCCCAACTCAGCCCCATTGTTTCCTACGGGGAAACACTCTCTAAGTCTGCACCTAACACCCTAACATGAACCCCGAGTCTAAACATCCCTAACCTTACACTTATTAACCCCTAATCTGCCGCCCCCGCTATCGCTGACACCTGAATTATATTATTAACCCCTAATCTGCCGCCCCGTACACCGCCGCAACCTACATTATACCTATGTACTCTAATCTGCTGCCCCTAACATCGCCGAGCCCTATATTATATTTATTAACCCCTAATTTGCCCTCCCCCAATGTTGCCTCTACCTTACCTACACTTATTAACCCCTAATCTGCTGACCGGACCTCGCCACCACTCTAATAAAGTTATTAACCCCTAAACCGCCGCACTCCTGCCTCTCAAACCCTATAATAAATAGTATTAACCCCTAATCTGCCCACCCTAACATCGCCGCCACCTAACTTCAAGTATTAACCCCTAATCAGCCGACCGGACCTCGCCGCTACTATAATAAATGTATTAACCCCTAAAGCTAAGTCTAACCCTAACCCTAACACCCCCCTAAGTTAAATATAATTTTAATCTAACAAAATAAATGAAATCTTATTAACTAAAGTATTCCTATTTAAAACTAAATACTTACCTGTAAAATAAACCCTAATATAGCTACAATATAACAAATAATTACATTGTAGCTATTTTAGAATTTATATTTATTTTACAGGCAACTTTGTATTTATTTTAACTAGGTACAATAGCTATTGTAGGTACTTGTAGTTAATTAATTTAATTTATTTAATTGTAGTATAGTGTTAGGTTTAATTGTAACTTAGGTTAGGATTTATTTTACAGGTAATTTTGTAATTATTTTAACTAGGTAGCTATTAAATAGTTAATAACTATTTAATAGCTATTGTACCTAGTTAAAATAAATACAAAGTTACCTGTAAAATAGATATAAATCCTAAAATAGCTACAATGTAATTATTCGTTATATTGTAGCTATATTAGGGTTTATTTTACAGGTAAGTATTTAGTTTTAAATAGGAATACTTTAGTTAATAATATTTAATTTATTTCGTTAGATTAAAATTATATTTAACTTAGGGGGTGTTAGGGTTAGGGTTGGACTTAGCTTTAGGGGTTAATACATTTATTATAGTAACGGCGAGGTCCGGTCAGCAGATTAGGGGTTAATAAGTGTAGGTAAGGTAGCAGCGACGTTGGGGGGGGCAGATTAGGGTAAATAAATATTATGTAGGTGTCGGCGATGTTAGGGGCAGCATATTAGAGTTTCATAGGGATAATGTAGGTGGCGGCGGTGTGCGGTCGGCAGATTAGGGGTTAAAAATGTATTATAGTGGTGGCGATGTGGGGGGACCTCGGTTTATGGGTACATAGGTAGTTTATGGGTGTTAGTGTACTTTAGAGCACAGTAGTAAAGAGCTTTATAAACCGGCGTTAGCCCAGAAAGCTCTTAACTACTGACTTTTTTCTGCGGCTGGAGTCTTGTCGGTAGAGGCTCTACCGCTCACTTCAGCCAAGACTCTAAATACCAGCGTTAGGAAGATCCTATTGAAATTGGCAATTGGCGTAAGGGGATCTGCGGTATGGAAAAGTCACGGCTTGAAAGTGAGCGTTAGACCCTTTCCTGCCTGACTCTACATACCAGCGGGCGGCCAAAAGCAGCGTTAGGAGCCCTTAACTCTGCTTTTGACGGCTAACGCAGAACTCTAAATCTAGCCGAAAGTAAATAGTAATATCTTGGGGGGCGGGTCCTAGCAGCTATCGAGACCAGACGCATCAGACAGAAGCTCTAGGCCTTATATTTTATAAAAGATCAAATTATATACTCTCCAGCCCATATTTCATGATCACTCTGGGTGAAACTGGATGTCTGAGCTGAAGCTGAACAGATATATATGTGTTTAGAGGGTACTTCACCTACACAACTGCTCTTCTTGATGTTTGCATAAATCTAGAGACAGCCTTCTACTATCAGCATATCTCTCCCCCCCCCCCGTCTGCTGGGTGAAGCAGAACCACTATCGTACTAATAAGAGGGGGTATAATTGTTAGCCAATATGGACGGCACTCTATACTTCGAAATTCAAGCACTCTTAAGAGACCTTGCTCTAAAAATGGATAGCAACCATGCTCAATTGCTACACGTGTTGAAAGCTCACACTCCTCTACTACCGCCTGCAGAATTACAAATGGCGGCCGCGCCGAAACTTGTACGGCAACTTGAAGATTTGAAGCCTCTTTCTAGCCTAACTGTGCTCGCAGCGGCTACCTCACGTGAGTTGTCAGACGCAGATCCTCCGGAGCCTAGTGCTCTGCATCTGTGTAGAGTAAGATCGGGCACAGCATCCCTTTGTGACACGCCGAGTAAACAACCATTCACATGGACAACGGCTGTGATGGATTTTCCAAGTATCAGGCTTCCACCCGGAGATCTTATGATGTATGGGGACCTGGGCTATCTAGCAGGACTCTTACTGACAGGTATGGCAATCTCGATGATCTCCTATGCATCCTGGCTATCCCCACGCCAAGCAGACAAGCGGCTTGCAAGAGAGCTTATGAGAATGCTCCCTTTGGGCCTGGTTTCCATCACAGACCTCTGTAGTGGGATCGGATGAACTTTTGTGCATAGAATTTGCATGGTAGCTTGGAACTGATTCTCATCAGATAAAGTAGACTCTCTGACTTTACTTAATTGATCTTCTGCAGCGCTCTCGATATGCCCAATTAGAGATAGTATACTACGGGACTCTTTAAAATAAATAGATAATGTATTGGGGGAAAAAAGTTAGCGATTTATTTATTTAAACTATGACTAATACAATAGTGTATACTAATATGTGAAACTTTACTTTCACTTTAAGCATGTTATCCTTCTCAAAAACATAAATGTGTCTGGCTACAATATATTTTATCTAGACTTGCTCACAATAGACATCTGTTGAAGTTTGTAGTTAATGGGAAACTTTACCTATTTACGTATAAATGTTATTATGCTTAGTCTGGTATCTGAAGCTGATGCAATATACTATACTGTATTCTCTAAATATGTCTGGCTACAATATGTTTTACCTAGAATGGCTCACCAAAAACATTTGTTGAAATTTGTAATTAATGGGGAACTTTGCCAATTTGCATATAAATGTTACTATGCTTAGTTAGGCGTCTGAAGCTGATGCAATTTACTATGCTGTATATTCAATTTGCATAGGGTAAAAACTACTGTGTGAGAAACTAAATAAGTAGTTAGGCCTTTTATATGAGCTTATCTCAACAGAGCCTTTAGAGACTAGACGGGTCATTTCTTGGGTAAATAACTAACGTTAGCATTCTTCACTATGCCCCAGAAAGAATCAGTATATTTAAGAGGTGTCCCATGGCTATATTTCACCTATTGTAGTATTAAGGTATCTCCTCTGCTCTATTTTAGATTTATTTTCCTACAGGTGTTTAATATGGGCTCCATCCTAGCTACTAGATATCTCAATTCTGGAGAGTATATGTATATGCATGTACTTAAGCTAATATTTAACACAGAGAGTGATTCTCTAGAGCAAAGACAATAGAACATAAATATTGGACTAGACAGTTTTCTTGCTAGCTACACCCCTAGCTATTTCAGTCAGGGCAGTGTCGTAGATATGATTTTAATATGTCTTCACATATAGATTGCTACAACAGCAGCTTTGATTATCTAGCCCCTTATACCCACAAGCTTCAGAGATCAATCAATGTGTTTTTTTTTGTGACTCTTACTCAGGTTTACCCCCTCCTTTCCCCACTATGCAACTTAAGAGTCCTTCCCCTCAGAGTCTACTTCTTTTTTCATACAAGCTGCCACTATCTGAGTGCTTGATCTATTATACCTCATCACTCGCCTCCCCCTCCTTTTGCATCTTATCTATATTGTACTCTGATTAGAGTTTGCTCTTCCCCTATCCCCCAATCATATCTTTAGGTCCAATAACCTTTTTTTCTTAAGCGGTGCTTACCCGCAGTTTGGTGTTGGTAATCCTAAAGTCTATAAGTGATTTATAATTTGGTTACCATATATCTTGACTCTCTCCTGTGATTGTGAGGTCCATGAGTGACCTACTAACTAACCAACTATCTAGACTATTATATTTGAAAAATTGGAGGTCTTAGAAGCCTAGTTACTAGCAAAAGCTGCTATGTTTTCTTTTTCCAGCTACTACTCATGTTATCCTCTACTGTTATGTATACAGAAATGTTTATTGTATAATGATACGCCTTCTCCTGTAAGTACAAGGCTAATGTTGTATCTTACTTGTTCCTTGCTAAACCTCAATAAAAAAATTAAATATAAAAAAAAATAGTAATATCTTTTTTATTTGAGAAGTTTAAAATCCAAGCATTAGGATTCTTTAATATATGTCTTGTTTTCTTTCATAATCTGTAAAAGAAAATTAATTAGAGTAAAAATCAAAATATAGAAAATATATTTTTGATGGCATACATTTAGATGAAGAATCGTTTCTAAAATAGAGATTATGTCCATAAACTGTATCCAAAAATTGTATCTGTATTGCACCTATATACTCATGCAGGCCCATTTATCAAGCTCCGTACGGAGCTTGAAGGGCCGTGTTTCTGGCGAGTCTAAAGACCGCTGCTTCATAACCCTGTCCGCCTGCTCTGAGCAGGCGGACAGGAATCGCCGGAAATCAACCCGATTGGCCGCGAGTCAGCAGGGGGCGGCGTTGCACCAGCAGCTCTTGTGAGCTGCTGGTGCAATGTTAAATGCGGAGAGCGTATTGCTCTCCGCATTTAGCGAGGTCTTGCGGACCTGATCCGCAGTGTCGGATCAGGTTCGCAAGCCCTTTGATAAATGGGCCCCATGGAGATTATTTGGATTTATTGATATGAATTTAAAAAAAAATGATATTATTCGAAACAAATGTAAATGTTAATAGTACAGGAAATATATGTGGAATTTAATTATTTCTAGTCTATTCCAATTTATTTGAGTTTAGTGTGTGAAAGTTTCACATTCAAATCACATTATTTTTCGTTACCATTCTAAAATATTAAAGGGACATAAAAGTGAAAAAAGAAAATGTTCCAGTGAATTAAAAGGTTTTTGTATTGCACTTTTGCTTTCTTATAACTATGGGGGTAAACACAGTCCTTTATCAAATTATTTTCCTAAAGAAAACTACCATAATCCACTGGATGCGCATGACGAGCTATATATAGCTCATCAGGCACATCACAGACTGCAGGTGCATGACGAGCCTTTTCATCATACAGGGTGATTACCATTAAAACATACTAGAGGCCAGGGATTCATTGGTATCCTAGCAGTATTTCCAGGCTTCATGGAAATGCCAATGATGTCACCACGTACGCACGTGGTGACATCACAAAGTGGCTGAGCCAGGAAGCTTGGTGTGGCTGCTAGGGAGCTGGATGGGGTGAGGTTCTTCAAACTCCTTGATCTCAGCTCCCATAGCAGCTACAAACCTCCAAGACTCCTCATTTGAAAGAGAATTACCTGCTATTTTATCTTTGATCTTATAGCAGTGCAACACAGTTAATTTAAAAAAAAAAGTAAAATAAAACACCTGGGAATTTGCTTGGGAAAGGGATATTATATACATAATAACATAAATTAAAATCAAAAGGGTTAAATTCAATGGGTATTTTTAAAGATGAATAATTCAATTTTCTAAAGCATTGTATGTTCATGTGAAAAATTTACTTTTCAGTTTTGGGCTAAAGTCAAAGGTGCCTTAGGAATACTAGTGGACTTGTGGAAATTTCAAGCCCTGTATCAAGCTCCGTACGGACCCCATGTTTCAAGCCCTTTATCAAGCTCCGTACGGACCCCATGTTTCCGGCGAGCCTTCAGGCTTGCCAGAAACAGAAGTTATGAAGCAGCGTTTTAAAGACGGCTAATCCATAACCTGTCCGCCTGCTCTGAGGCCGCTGACAGAAATTGCCAGAAATTGAATCCTATCGGGTTGATTGACACCCCCTGCTTGCAGCCGATTGGCCATGAATCTGCAGGTTCACAAGAACTGCTGGTGCAATGATAAATGCAGAGAGCGTATGCTGTCGGTATTTATCGATGTGCAGCGGACATGATCCGCAATATCGGATCATGTCCGCTCGCACAATCATAAATATGCCCCTATGTATATATTTAAAAAAAAAAAAATCTGTTTGCAGCCAAAAATATTCTTTTGCTCTTCTAATTTTATTTGTGAATGTTTAAAGGGACAGTCAAGTCCAAAAAAAACTTTCATGTTTCAAATAGGGAATGTAATTTTAAACAACTTTCTAGTTTACTTTTATTACCAATTTTGCTTTGTTCTCTTGGTATTCTTAGTTGAAAGCTAAACCTAAGAGGTTCATATGCTAATTTCTTAGACCTTGAAGGCCGCCTCTAATCTAAATGCATTTTGATAGTTTTTCATCACTAGAGGGCATTAGTTCACGTGTTTCATATAGATAACATTGAGCTCATGCTCGTGAATTTACCATGGAGACAGCTCTGATTGGCTAAAATACAAGTCTGTCAAAAGAACTGAAATAAGGGGGCAGTCTCCTGAGGCTTAGATACAAGGTAATTACAGAGGTAAAACGTGTATAATTATAACTGTGTTGGTCATGCAAAACTGGGGAATTGGTGATTAAGGGATTATCTATCTTTTAAAACAACAAATATGCTGGTCTAAACAACTAGAAATACTAATTGTACAAAGAGATACACTTAGGATTATTTAGAAAAGAATACCACAAAAAATATATATTTCTTTAACTCCAAATGTTCATATAGCTGTGAGATTACTCTATTTGTTTAAAATGTTCCATAACATTCATACTTTAATACTTTATTATAGCAACTAGGAACAAACATTCACACAGAAGTAGCCTGAAAGAGTTAAAAACACTTAAACCCAGTTAAATTGGATTGATATAATAAGCAGTTCTATATGTATTCAACCTGATGCCCACAGCATAATAATAAAGGATAAGCTAAGCCCTTACAATCCGAGGGCTAATTTACTTTTAAGTAGTTATATTTTTAAGGTAAATAGTAGGCACCAGGAATCAACAAATATATAGGTAGATAAAGATTCTGTTATTAACAAGGCAAGCAGTTAAAAAGCGACAGACAGGAGAGAACTAGCTTCTCCTGCTGGACCCCTGACGCGCGTTTCACAGAACGCTTCCTCAGAGGGGGTGCGGGCCGCTGCTACTCAGCGTTATTTATGTGGGTAGTTGTCCCACCTCATGCCCCTGATTCGTTGTCCCTCTCGGTTTTGAATAGATCTGATTGGCCGCTCATTCTGTCTGTAGTAAGGATAGACAGTGGCATCCGGTATTACGTAGCGTAAGGAGGGAGTGTGAATAGGGGGGCGTGTATGATGTTACTGATGGACCAATCATTACTAAGTGAACAGGGGGTGTGTATGTTATGTGGTAACGATTGGATGATCACTGCAGATGGTAAACAAAGCATTGAGAGTTAAGAGTTACTTAGTATCATAACATAACAATGCTTAGTAAGGAATTATTGTATCGTACCGCAATGGCATAATTGGGATCTTAGTCTTTAAAGCAGATATATGAAGTATATGATTTGTAAGCGAACGCATTAGGGAATATAACGTGTTTTTGAATGATTGTGCGGCTGGTTACTTCATAAAATAACAGCATGTGAAAAAGATGCTGGAATTTCATAGTATCTTGAAGTGTCACTATTACTGTTTGCTGATGTATAATACGTCTATCCAATGTTAGACTTAATCCAATGGATTACATTATTTAGCATACTGTCAGAAAGATAAGGAGCGAACTATAGTCTAGCCGCTAACCAATCACTATTGTTTTGTTGTGTATATAATGCGTTCTGACAGATAGGTGAACCACTAGACAACTAATCGCCATATAGGATCTTGTTGTATAATTTTTGATAATTTAATTTTTGAATAAAGTTCAGAGTAGTAATTATTTTTTGTGAGATAATATAATTTAATATTCCCAGCGTATGTTGCACTGTTTGGGAATCATTGGGAGTGATTCTGAACCCGATCAGTGAATGCACTGACATCATATAGTTGTGTGTTAAGTTTCACACTGTATTGCATTGTCTATATTTCTATCTGCCGATGTGTATGTAATTTTAAACTGATGTACTCTCAATGAGATAGAGCGTATCCTGCTATTTGACCTACAGATAGACACTTTTATTTCAATCTCCATATACATGAGAAACGATCAGGCCAGTGAATAAAATTGATAAATTGTTATCTAGGCTATAGATTTTTATTTAGAATCCCAGGTGTGGGTTATCATTGAAGAATGGAAATTGTGCTGTGTAACAAAAGGTGATTGGAATAAACATGGGAAATAAGATGTGTAAGGGATAGGAATAAATGCAAACATAAAAGTGAAGGGGGAAAGAATATAGTATATACTCCAATGGAGTATATACTATATTCTTTCCCCCTTCACTTTTATGTTTGCATTTATTCCTATCCCTTACACATCTTATTTCCCATGTTTATTCCAATCACCTTTTGTTACACAGCACAATTTCCATTCTTCAATGATAACCCACACCTGGGATTCTAAATAAAAATCTATAGCCTAGATAACAATTTATCAATTTTATTCACTGGCCTGATCGTTTCTCATGTATATGGAGATTGAAATAAAAGTGTCTATCTGTAGGTCAAATAGCAGGATACGCTCTATCTCATTGAGAGTACATCAGTTTAAAATTACATACACATCGGCAGATAGAAATATAGACAATGCAATACAGTGTGAAACTTAACACACAACTATATGATGTCAGTGCATTCACTGATCGGGTTCAGAATCACTCCCAATGATTCCCAAACAGTGCAACATACGCTGGGAATATTAAATTATATTATCTCACAAAAAATAATTACTACTCTGAACTTTATTCAAAAATTAAATTATCAAAAATTATACAACAAGATCCTATATGGCGATTAGTTGTCTAGTGGTTCACCTATCTGTCAGAACGCATTATATACACAACAAAACAATAGTGATTGGTTAGCGGCTAGACTATAGTTCGCTCCTTATCTTTCTGACAGTATGCTAAATAATGTAATCCATTGGATTAAGTCTAACATTGGATAGACGTATTATACATCAGCAAACAGTAATAGTGACACTTCAAGATACTATGAAATTCCAGCATCTTTTTCACATGCTGTTATTTTATGAAGTAACCAGCCGCACAATCATTCAAAAACACGTTATATTCCCTAATGCGTTCGCTTACAAATCATATACTTCATATATCTGCTTTAAAGACTAAGATCCCAATTATGCCATTGCGGTACGATACAATAATTCCTTACTAAGCATTGTTATGTTATGATACTAAGTAACTCTTAACTCTCAATGCTTTGTTTACCATCTGCAGTGATCATCCAATCGTTACCACATAACATACACACCCCCTGTTCACTTAGTAATGATTGGTCCATCAGTAACATCATACACGCCCCCCTATTCACACTCCCTCCTTACGCTACGTAATACCGGATGCCACTGTCTATCCTTACTACAGACAGAATGAGCGGCCAATCAGATCTATTCAAAACCGAGAGGGACAACGAATCAGGGGCATGAGGTGGGACAACTACCCACATAAATAACGCTGAGTAGCAGCGGCCCGCACCCCCTCTGAGGAAGCGTTCTGTGAAACGCGCGTCAGGGGTCCAGCAGGAGAAGCTAGTTCTCTCCTGTCTGTCGCTTTTTAACTGCTTGCCTTGTTAATAACAGAATCTTTATCTACCTATATATTTGTTGATTCCTGGTGCCTACTATTTACCTTAAAAATATAACTACTTAAAAGTAAATTAGCCCTCGGATTGTAAGGGCTTAGCTTATCCTTTATTATTATGCTGTGGGCATCAGGTTGAATACATATAGAACTGCTTATTATATCAATC
Source organism: Bombina bombina (assembly GCF_027579735.1). Classification (NCBI taxonomy): domain Eukaryota; kingdom Metazoa; phylum Chordata; class Amphibia; order Anura; family Bombinatoridae; genus Bombina; species Bombina bombina. Next base: position 500,885,274 of record NC_069500.1, read on the forward strand.
CAATTTAACTGGGTTTAAGTGTTTTTAACTCTTTCAGGCTACTTCTGTGTGAATGTTTGTTCCTAGTTGCTATAATAAAGTATTAAAGTATGAATGTTATGGAACATTTTAAACAAATAGAGTAATCTCACAGCTATATGAACATTTGGAGTTAAAGAAATATATATTTTTTGTGGTATTCTTTTCTAAATAATCCTAAGTGTATCTCTTTGTACAATTAGTATTTCTAGTTGTTTAGTTCTGCTCTCTAAGAATCCACATTAGATGTGTACCACAACTATTATAAGTGACTACTAAGTACCGGTATATTTTATACCCTCTCTGATTTATATAATAGGTACAATATCTACCACTGAATAACTCCAACCATCCCCCACCACATTTTCAAAACAAATATGCTGGTGTTGACTGTTCCTTTAAGTTTTTTATTAAACAGGGACACAATCAAGATTATTAACAAGTTATTTGAACAAACATAAAAATGTAAACATTAGAAAAGACCATGCAAAAAGCCTATATATGTCTTTTTATACCTTTTTAGAGATACAATAACAATAATAATAATAATAACTAGTATTTATATAGCGGCTTTCTCCCAGTGGGACTCAAAGCGCTTTTTCAGCTCGTCAGCTGAATAGTAATAGTTGTTATTAGAGATCAAGGTTGGTAAACTGAATCAATCATGCAAAATCTAAAATACAAAAGGTTTTTCTGATTGTTATAATATCATTGGTGAGGGTAGTAGAAATCCATGCAAAAAAACTTGCTGGAATAGTATTGTATTAGTAAAAGCCCTGCTGAAACAATCAATAGAAAAGGGTACCTATTAAGGGTAAGATTACATGTGGAGAACACATTTTTCCACCCAAGTGATAAGGAGTTTATCACGGGGGTTTAAGCTCATCGGGCTTACCACTGGTATTACAATTTGAAAGTAAACGCAATCGCTTGAGCGATTTACGCTATAATTATTACAGCAACTTTAGAGCCCTGTGTTGCGAAACAAAAAAATATCACAAAACACATCAAAAATACATTACAAAGTAATGTTACATTCATAATAACACCATCTTATATTATAAAATAAAATATTATTTTAAAATAAGGCGCCTTTCTTTATTTTTCTTCTAGAACATTCTTCAAGAAGGATATCTCTTTTAATAATTTAAATGTAATACAAATAATGATCATATGCTTATTCTTCATATGTTCTAGAAACGAAATAACTTGAAATAAAAAAATAGGGTCAAAAGATGGTACATAGTTTAACAATTACGATATAAATGTGTGACAAACCATTCATTTAGAAATTAATATCTTAGACATCACTAGGACATCAATATCATAGATATCATAATTATAGATTTACATAAATGCATTCTAGTGTTCAGCATTCATTTGAGTTTAAACTTAAAACAAAATGTACACATTATATAATTCTCATCCTCATTTCATAGCATGTAATAATATTCTTTGTACAACAAGTTTTAATGCATTTTTAATGTCCTTATTTCTCAGGCTGTATATTATGGGGTTTAGTAATGGGGTCACAACAGTATACAATAGTGATAATAATTTGTTAACATTAAAGGAATCCCCACTGGATGGTGCTACGTACATCATAATTAATGTGCCATAATATAATGAGACAACCATCAAATGAGAACTACAAGTGGAGAAAGCTTTCTTCCTTACCACAGTTGTGGACATTTTGAGAATTGTTACAATTATAGAAAAATAAGACCAGATTATAATTATAAATGGAAAGAGGGTTATAATGAAGGAAAAAACAAGGGATTCAGCTCTTACTAAGAATGTATCTGAGCATGAAAGGTGTAAGATGGGTTCACGGTCACAAAAGTAATGATCAATCACATTGGGACCGCAGAATTCCAATTTGCATAGTAAAATAATGGTTCCAATAGTAGCCATGAAACCAAGTGCCCACACAGTTAGTGCAAGATTAAAACAAAGTCTTTGGTCCATGACACTTGTATAACGTAATGGGTTACAAATTGCCAAAAATCGATCATACGACATGACAGCAAGAAGAAAACACTCTGTAGTTGCAGCCGTACCAAAAAAGTAAAATTGGACAAAACATTTGACAACAGTCATTGTTCCACAATCCATCAATAATAAATATAACATGTTAGGGACAACATTTGTGGTCAACATAATTTCACATACAGACAGATTGCTGAGAAAAAAGTACATAGGAGACCTGAGATGGTTACTTGTTAATACCAATGTTATAATTAGAACATTTCCACCTAGTGTAAGTACATACACCATTAAGAACAAAGTAAATATTAAAATCTTTTTTATTTGAGAAGTTTGAAATCCAAGCATTAGGAATTCTTTAATATATGTCTGATTTTCTTTCATAATCTGTAAAAGAAAATGAATTTAATTAAATATAAAAATATAGAAAATATATTTTGTAAGGCGTAATTTTAGACGAAGAATAGTTTCTAAAATAGACATTATGCTAATTAATTGTACTCTTTTCTCCATGTCCAGAAACATTGTATCTATATTGCACCTATATACTCATGGAGATTATTTGGATTTATTGATATGAATTTAAAAAAAAAATGATATTAATTCAAACAAATATAAATGTTAATACCACAGGAAATATATGTGGCATTTAATTCTTTCTAGTCTATTCCAATTTATTTGAGTTTACTATGTGAAAATTTCACATTCAAATCACATTATTTTTCGTTACCATTCCAATACATTAAAGGGACATAATAGTGCAAAAATAAAATGCTCCAGTGAATTAGAAGTTTTTTTTTATTTTGCACTGTTGCTTGCTTATAACTATGGGGTCAATCAAATTATTTTCCTAAACAAAACTACCATATAATCCACTGTATGCGCATGATGAGCTATAACTCGTCGTGCACATCCCAGCCTGCAGGCGCATGATGAGCCTTTTTGTCATGCAGAGGGATCACCGTTTAAATGCACTAGAGGTCGCAAATCTGTTGGTAGCCTAGTGAATGGCATTTCTAAGCTTAATGGAGGTGCCGTGACGTCACCACATACGCACGTAGTGACGTCACAAAGAGGCTGAGCCAGGAAGCTCAGTGTAGCTGCTAAGGAGTTGGATGGGGGGGGGGGGGGGTGTAAAAAAGAAAGGCTTAGCAGCGAAAAGGTTTAATTCAATAGGGATGTTTAAAGATAAATAATTACATTTTCTAAAGCATTGTATGTTCTATGTGAATAATTAACTTTTCAGTTTTGGGATAAAGTCAAAGCTGTATTAAGAATACTAGTGGACTAGTGGAAATTGTGAGCCCTGTACCAAGATATCAATATATATATATATATATATATATATATATATATATATATATATATATATATATATATATATATATATATATATATATATATATATATATATATATATATATGTATGTATATATATATATATATATATATATATATGTATCTATGTATGTATATATATATATTAAAAATCATTTTGCAGCAAAAAATATTAGCTTTTCTTATTATATTTGTGAATGTTTAAGTTGTTTTATGAAACAGGGACATGATCAAGATTATTAACAAGTTAATTAAACAAACATAAAAATGTAAACAATAAAAAAGGCCATGCAACAAGCCTATATACTGTATGTCTTATGAAAGAGGCCAAAAGTATTTGTTCTGATTGTTTTAATACCATTGATGAGGCTAGTAGTAGTGCAACAAAACTTGTTGGAATAGTATTGTATTAGTAAAGGCCCTGCTGGAACAATCAATGGGACGGGGCACCCATTTAGGGCCAGATAACATGTGAAGCACAAACTTTGCGCTCAAGCAATAAAGAGTTTATTGCAGGGGTTTGCACTCATCAGGCTTACCGCTGGTATTACAAGTTGAAAGTAAATGCGATCGATTGAGTGATTAATGCTAGAATTATTACCAAGACTTCAGAGCCCTGTTTTGCGAAACAAAAAAGTCACAAAAGACATCAAAAATACATTACAAGGTACAGTTACACTCAGAATAACACTAGCTAATAAATATTATTTAAAAAAATATTACACACAATAGTTAAAAAGTCTCAAAGATATAAGGTCTCAGATGTTAGAAAAAAAAAAAAAGCAGGCAAAGGGCTTTAACATAGAGATACACACATATATATCTCTAAAGAGGTTTAGTATCCTCTAAATAAAGAAAATGTCACCAGGAATTGCTACGGTGCTGTCACATCCTTTTTATGGACTGGACTATATATATATATATATATATATATATATATATATATATTTATATGTATTTACAGACATATATTCAAGGCGCAATAGGCACACTGCAACAGTTCATATGTAGAATCTAAAAAGAAACCATAAGATTCAAATAACACAGGCGCTGAGCAGCTTAAAATATAAAAATATAAAAAATAATAATTATTGAGCATATAACGCCAAATATATGTGCGAGTGATAACACCTGGTGCGAACTAAATAAACCAAAAAAGTGCTAACAACAAAGGAATAATAAAAATATATAAATTTAATTACATAAGTGAAACAAATAAAATACAAAAAGTATATTTTTGCAAACACGATGGCGCTGATCAGACGCAATATTGGAGTGTAGTATACAAACAGCAACAATGTGTCATAATATACAATACGAGCTTGAAAAAGACCCTGCTTACGGGTTGAAACGCGTTGCTCTGCTCTGTTTTGTTTTTGTTTCTCTCCGGCCTCCGTAGGTGCCGTTCCCCAGTTACCTGTGTGTAAAGGTGTTTGCAACTATCCTTGCTGGGCTGAATTTTCTGCTTCCTGCGGTTTGGAGTTTTATGCCACTGAGAGGAACATATAGGACTAAACCACCGACCTCCGGTGTAAGTATAAGTGATAACCTTATGCTGTTGCCTTTTCTGTCGTTTTATTGGTCTTCCTCATCTCGTTCCAGCTCCAATTGAAGATCAAAATCCTTCTTCAAATCTGGGCTAATTCAAAAACCACCACATCGAATCATATCAGGAAATCAACTACAACCACACTCTTCATATTGTTACATTTGTTTTGTATATTATGACACATTGTTGCTGTTTGTATACTACACTCCAATATTGCGTCTGATCAGCGCCATCGTGTTTGCAAAAATATACTTTTTGTATTTTATTTGTTTCACTTATGTAATTAAATTTATATATTTTTATTATTCCTTTGTTGTTAGCACTTTTTGGGTTTATTTAGTTCACACCAGGTGTTATCACTCGCACATATATTTGGCGTTATATGCTCAATAATTATTATTTTTTATATTTTTCTATTTTAAGCTGCTCAGCGCCTGTGTTATTTGAATCTTATGGTTTCTTTTTAGATTCCATATTATTCTCTTTTTTCTCACTTAACTAATAGAGGTTGGGAGTTTCCTCTTGTCTATCACAGGTTTAATAGGTTTCCTTTTTTGCGCAGTTAACCCTTTGCTCTTTCTTTGTGTTTTTCAACAGTTCATATGTAACCATAAAAGAAAAGAAGAAAAGTCAGTGTAAAAGCTTTTTATCTGAACTAATCTTCACCAGGACCTGGAAGACAGATAGCGGTGTTGTCCTTTGGATGTACCCCCCCCCCCTACCTCTATGTGCAGTAAAGGGTAAAAGTATACCTTAGTTGCCGGTCGCTTTTGGGTGCAAGGAGGACTCCGGGGCCGTGACTTTCTCTGCCCGACTCAGAAGACTGGTCCTCCACCTGCCGTAAGCTGCTAGTCTGGCTTCTCCTCAAGCACACGCTGCCACGCTTTATTCTATCTTTTTACATAGTTGGATACACACATACATATCCCATCTACATTATGTGGCTTGTGTCTCTGCAGAGACATTTTGTATCTTGCATTTTGTTTATGTGTTCTCATCTAACCAATGTAAAATTAAACAATTTGTGAATATGGAAACATAACATATCCATAATAGTTGTATCAATATTAGCCCATGTGTATATTGAATGTGTACTAATGTATACATTTTTCAGCCTAACCATTTCTCAGCAATGAGTACCATTGGTTCAAGCTCTCACTGATGTCCTTTAACTATGTACTTATATCACGACAGGTTTATTTACAAAAGCAGCAAACATACTGAAAAGTCAGTATGTTTGCTGCTTTTGTAAATAAACCTGTCGTGATATCTGAACTTATGTGCATCCGTGTATTTGTCTCCTAATAGCTTCCAGCCAAGCTCCTAACTGGGTAAAATGAAATTTTCTATAGTGCTGAAATCCCCCATCTTTACACAGTAACTCATATAGCTCTACTGTGGCACATTATCTTTCCTAACATGTTTTGAAGCTATAATAGTTTTTGGGGGTCTGCACCTGATCTTGAAACGGCTAACTACCGTCTTGATCTTTAAATAATTACTTTTGCTGTGAAAAGGTCCCTGTCCTGTTTAATAAGGAAGGTCCCAGCAATCCTCTCCCAGAATTTATTCTGTAATTTATATATATATATATATATATATATATATATATATATATCACAAAAGTGAGTACACCCCACACATTTTGTAAATATTTTATTATATCTTTTCATGTGACAACACTGAAGAAATTACACTTTGCTACAATGCAAAGTAGTGAGTGTACAGCCTGTATAGCATTGTAAATTTGCTGTCCCCTCAAAATAACTACAACCATTATCGTCTAAACTGTTGGCAACAAAAGTGAGTTCACCCCTAAGTGGAAATGTCCAAATTGGGCCCAATTAGCTATTTTCCCTCCCCGGTGTTATGTGACTCGTTAGTGTTACAAGGTCTCAGGTGTTAATGGGGACCAGGTGTATTAAATTTGGTGTTATTGCTCTCACACTCTCTCATACTGGCCACTGGAAGTTCAACATGGCACCTCAAGGCAAAGAACTATCTAAAGAGCTGAGAAAAAGAATTGTTTCTCTACCTAAAGATGGACTAGGCTATAAGAAGATTGCCAAGACCCTGAAACTGAGCTGCAGCACAGTGAGCAAGACAATACAGTGGTTTCATAGGACAGGTTCCACTCAGAACAGGCCTCGCCATGGTTGACCAAAGAAGTTGAATGCATGTGCTCAGCATCACATACAGAGATTGTCTTTGGGAAATAGATGTATAAGTGCTGCCACCATTGCTGCAGAGGTTGAAGGGGTGGGGGGTCAGCCTGTCAGTTCTCAGACCATACTCCGCACACTGCATGAAATTGGTCTGCATGGCTGTCGTCCCAGAAGGAAGCCTCTTCTAAAGATGATGCACAAGAAAGCCTGCAAACAGTTAACTGAAGGCAAGCAGACTAAGGACATGGATTACTGGAACCATGTCAAGTGGTCCGATGAGACCAAGATAAAATTATTTGGTTCAGATGGTGTCAAGCGTGTGTGGTGGCAACCAGGTGAGGAGTACAAAGACAAGTGTGCCTTGCCTACAGTCAAGCATGGTGGTGGGAGTGGCATGGTCTGGGCCTGCATGAGTGCTGCCGGCACTGGGGAGCTAGAGTTCATTTAGGGAACCATGAATGCCAACATGTACTGTGACATACTGAAGCAGAATATGATCCCCTCCCTTTGGAGACTGGGCCACAGGGCAGTATTCCAACATGATAACAACCCCAAACACACCTCCATGACGACCACTGCCTTGCTAAAGAAGCTGAGGGTAAAGGTGATGGACTGGCCAAGCATGTCTCCAGACCTAAACCTATTGAGCATCTGTGGGGCATCCTCAAATGAAAGGTGGGGGACCATAAGGTCTCTAACATCCACCAGCTCTGTGATGTTGTCATGGAGGTGTGGAAGAGGACTCCAGTGTCAAACTGTGAAGCTCTGGTGAACTCCATGCCCAGGAGGGTTAAGGCAGTGCTGGAAAATAATGGTGGCCACACAAAATATTGACACTTTGGGCCCAATTTGGACATATCCACTTAAGGGTGTGCTCACTTTTGTTTAGACATTAATGGCTGCGTGTTGAGTTATCTTGAGGGGACAGCAAATTGACAGTTATTCAGGCTATACACTCACTACTTTACATTGTAGCAAAGTGTCATTTCTTCAGTGTTGTCACATGAAAAGATATAATAAAATATTTACAAAAATGTGAGGGGTGTACTCACTTTTTTGAGATACTATATATATATATATATAGATATATACAGTGGGGAAAAAAATTATTTAGTCAGCCACCAATTGTGCAAGTTCTCCCACTTAAGAAGATGAGAGAGGCCTGTAATTTTCATCATAGGTATACCTCAACTATGAGAGACAAAATGTGGAAACAAATCCAGACAATCACATTGTCTGATTTGGAATTAATTTATTTGCAAATTATGGTGGAAAATAAGTATTTGGTCACCTACAAACAAGCAAGATTTCTGGCTCTCACAGACCTGTATCTTCTTCTTTAAGAGGCTCCTCTGCCCTCCACTCATTACCTGTATTAATGGCACCTGTTTGAACTTGTTATCAGTATAAAAGACACTTGTCCACAACCTCAAACAGTCACACTCCAAACTCCACTATGGTGAAGACCAAAGAGCTGTCGAAGGACACCAGAAACAAAATTGTAGACCTGCACCAGGCTGGGAAGACTGAATCTGCAATAGGCAAGCAGCTTGATGTGAAGAAATCAACTGTGGGAGCAATAATTAGAAAATGGAAGACATACAAGACCACTGATAATCTCCCTCGATCTGGGGCTCCATGCAAGATCTCACCCCGTGGGGTCAAAATGATCACAAGAACAATGAGCAAACATCCCAGAACCACACGGGGGGACCTAGTGAATGACCTGCAGAGAGCTGGGACCAACGTAACAAAGGCTACCATCAGTAACACACTACGCCACCAGGGACTCAGATCCTGCAGTGCCAGACGTGTCCCCCTGCTTAAGCCAGTACATGTCCGGGCCCATCTGAAGTATGCTAGAGAGCATTTGGATGATCCAGAAGTGGATTGGGAGAATGTCATATGGTCAGATGAAACTGTTTTGTTAGAACTGTTTGGTAGAAACACAACTTGTCGTGTTTGGAGGAGAGAGAACACCATACCTACTGTGAATCATGGGGGTGGCAACATCATGCTTTGGGGCTGTTTCTCTGCAAAGGGAACAGGACGACTGATCCGTGTACATGAAAGAATGAATGGGGCCATGTATCATGAGATTGTGAGTGCAAACCTCCTTCCATCAGCAAGGACATTGAAGATGAAATGTGGCTGGGTCTTTCAGCATGACAATGATCCCAAACACACTGCCCGGGCAATGAAGGAGTGGCTTCGTAAGAAGCATTTCAAGGTCCTGGAGTGGCCTAGCCAGTCTCCAGATCTCAACCCCATAGAAAACGTTTGGAGGGAGTTGAAAGTCTGTGTTGCCCAGCGGCAGCCCCAAAACATCACTGCTCTAGAGGAGATCTGCATGCAGGAATGGGCCAACATACCAGCAACTGTGTGTGACAACCTTGTGAAGACTTACAGAAAACGTTTTACCTCTGTCATTGCCAACAAAGGATATATAACAAAGTATTGAGATGAACTTTTGATATTGACCAAATATTTATTTTCCACCATAATTTGCAAATAAATTCTTTCAAAATCAGACAATGTGATTGTCTGGATTTTTTTCCACATGTTGTCTCTCATAGTTGAGGTATACCTATGATGAAAATTACAGGCCTCTCTCATCTTCTTAAGTGGGAGAACTTGCACAATTGGTGGCTGACTAAATACTTTTTTTCCCCACTGTATTGTACCAAAATACCATCAGATATAAGTAGAAATATGTATTTATGAATAAATACAACATATTCTTATGTGAAGAACATTAGAATGTGAAATATTCATATTTTCTTGTTGGGTTAGCGCAAATGAGAATATTTAATTGGGTTTGCGCGAGAGTGTGTTTTTTCCCCAATTTTTTTATTTTTTTTATTGACTTCTATGGGTGAATACGTGAATGTGCACACTATATTCTGTTTTTTTGTGCTTGTTGGGTTAGCTCGAGAGCGAAAACAGCTGATCTTCAACTCATAATATGAGCTCAACAAGAGCAAAAAGCTTACTTCTAGCATAATTAACACTCAAGCTGAAGCGTTAATTTGCACTCCATTCATAATCTGGCCCTAAAACTATTACAGAATCAGTAAGCATCTTGAGATTTCAATTTAAAATATTTAGTTATTCATAGCAAATGTATCCCAGTTGAAGTGGTCTGTTTTCTATCCATTTCCTCAACATTCCCCTCCTCCTCTACCACCTGTGTCTGTTGAGGGGTCTGATGATATAAGTTGGAAAAAGATTTTGGAGTCTCTCCTCTACCAGTTAAGGCTACAGTATCTGATCAAATGAATGGGTCATAGTATGTAGGAATGTACTATGGACAATATATATACTCTGTGTCTGTTAAGTTTGTTTCATTGGAAGCATCCTTTCTGTCCTGGTTGTGCCTGGAGGGTGAGACTCAAAGGCAATGGTAAGAAGAATTGTTAGTGCTATTGGTTCTTTGGGGTTTCGTTGTTTGTTTGTCTACATTACAAGAGGAGACTTAGTATGTCGCCGGGCTAATGAGACAACTGAAGTGAAGTTCGCTTGTGTTAGCACAGTGGATTCTCATGCTGACATTTACTTAAGCCCTGCCTATGTGACCGGCACTACAGACAGCTCAATTTGCATTACGGACATCAGAAGTGATGTTGTGGCAGATTTAGCTCCAAAAGTTACACAGGAAGCTTTAAAAGGAACAAGAATATACATGTCTGGGATTGTCTTGCAACCAACCAAGCATACACAGATAGAACATGTACACTACCATCTGACACCTGGGTGCTGGTAATGGCATCATTGATACTTGGAAGTGTTGGATGCATATACTATTCTCATCAGGTTTTATGCAAAAGTAACATTATTACACAACCCAGTGGCATATTTAGGTTTTGTTCTGCCCTAGGCACTAAACATTTTGCTGCACCCCTCACCAAGTTTTAGCCCTTTTGTGGCCTTAATATTTTTGTATTATTTGGTCATTGGGTAATTTAACTTTTTATAGCATTTACAAAGTTCAATTTTGTTTGCAAAATTATTGTGTATATGTTAGTTCCATTTTTGCTTTTAAATCTTAGCTGAGAGCTTGTGAGTGCTGGACTTTCTCTGTGTCTTGTATTAATTTGTTTTGTAATTTCCCTATGTTTCTTGCACCCAGACCTGTCTGGGGTTAAATGCCTGTGACTCTGGGGACAGCACAGCTTCCTGTGAGTGCCTGTGGGCACCCAGGGCTGAGCATGTTACAGGGTCATGGGATGAGTACCCTGTCCGGTATGAGAGTACAGTCCTCTTCCGTGTTTTGTATATGTCTAGGGTGATTACATAAGCCTTTGCACCCTTCCCTTGTTCCCAGTTTGTTTGTATTTGAGAGCTTGCATTGTGTGGCTGTTTTAGGGCCCCAGGTATTGGAAAGGACCTTAATGTGGTACCTCAGCTTGTCCCATTTGGCCAGATGCGGTAACTAACCTTTCCATTTTTGCTTTTAAATCTTAGCTGAGAGCTTGTAAGTGAGTGCTGGACTTTCTCTGTGTGTTATATATATATATATATATATATATATATATATATATATATATATATATATATATATATATACAAAATCATTCAGAGAGTCTGGACTAATACTAAATCAAGATTATTTTTATTTAAGGTGATATTTTGAACATAAATTCAACCCTTCTGTACACATCTCTAAACCTCACTTTAAAAAAAAAATATATACATAAAGACTTTATGTGAAAAAAATACATCTACAGACAATCACATGCTTTGGGGTCGAATTATAAAGCAGTGGATGCTGCTTCTGACCCACTCCACTTCAGGCCCGCCTGAAGCAAAAATTAAGGAGCAACTGCTGGTGCAATGATAAATGTGAGGCGGACATGATACGATACAGCGTATCATGTCCGTCTGCACCTTAATAAATTGACCCCTTTGAGTTGGAAGCATTATTGCAGCTAAAAGTTTAAGAGGGATCATTATAAGGCAAATATCTGTGATATTATTAGAGTCATATGAAGAAGGGGTTAATATATGTTCTTAAATAGGAACTCTAAGCACCCTTTTTCCAAGCAATACTTTTCCTGTGTGTTTTATTTTCTGGTGACTCCCTGTCCCTGACATATTGTGAGAGATGAAACACAGACTACCCCTCTGTGTCAACTAGTTTTAACAAGCAGCTTCCCCTGGAGTGAATATGCTCCACATAGTAGGTTGATACAAGTATGGTGGGAGATAACATGTAGCACTGAGGTGGAGGGGGGAAATAAGAAGAGCAGGAGGAAGGGCAAATAACACTATGAATGGACACTGCTTCCCTTCCATAAATCTAGCTAACGACTGAGTGAATTGTTAGCTGCTATCTGTTATGGCCCCTTTTTTAAGAAAGTTACTCACAGTTGAATGCATGGTAAACTCTCGCTCCAGCTCCACCCACACACTTCATGCAACAGCACACCATGCAGTGTTAAACTATTTCCAGCACCAAGTCAGAGGATTTATGAACATTTAATTACCTCCCTGCTGCAGCAGTCACAGCTGCACTAGCTAACCAGACTGGGACCTGAACCACAGTGTTGCCGATCACACTAGATCTGAATAGCAGTGATCTCTGAGGAACAGTGGCCTCTGGCGCACCGGGCAGCTTATTCCCAGAGTAGAGAAGATGGCTTTTACGGTCACTGCTAGTGAACATAATAGCCGTCTTGTCTGCTCTGGGATTAAGCTGCTTTGAGACTGCAAGCAGTATGGTAGTTTCCCATATACTGTACAGTTAAGTGGATATCAGTTTGCTTCAGCTTTACACTGTCACTGCTGCCTCCGCTCTGTTCTCTTCCGGGTGTAACCTTGCGTTTACCACTGCCTACAAGTAGGTACCAAGAAGTACTGTAGGAAGGAAAGCAATAGGCAAATATAACGGCAGAAAACAGGAGGCAAAGAAATACAGCTCTATAAAGTTTTATTTAAAAAAAAATGTAAATGATAAAAAGCAACTAGAGGAAGGACGCAACTATGCAAAAAGTGCCGCCCCCTCAAACTGCCGCATTAGGCACGTGCCTTGTTGGCCTAGGCAGTAATACGCCCCTGACACAGGGGAGGTTGCATTTTTGCAAATGAAAGTATAACATTGCTAAAAACATTTTTGCAAACATTGCTGACACTGGGTGCTAAAGACACATCCATGCTCCTGAGATCATAAAACAATAAAGCATATTTTATAATCAAATTAAACTGGTATTTTTTATTTTTTAAAATAAATTAAATGCTCTATCTAAACCTTTTCATTGTCCTCCAGTGTTTCAGGAGAAGAAGGTAAGTATTTGTAAAATCCGGTGCAATGTAAACTTTCATGAATGAAAGTGCCCCTGTTCTTAATAGTTTTTTTTAAACACCGGGCACTGATTCATGAAAGTTGACATTCACTTTAAATAAAAGTGACCTCTGTATTAAAGTTCAAGGAATTGTTCTTAGAATGAAAAATACCCATACTTGACTACAACAGCATCTTATGAAAGACAAATGTTATGTAACTGTCTATAATTTAATTTACCTTTGCTGAGTTAGTCTAGTTAATCAAAGATTGTTCTTGATGTAGAAGAAAACATAAGCAAAAGTCTTCTTAGAGTAACGTGTAACTGGCTTTTTTGATTCTTCACCTTTAATATATATTTTTTTCCTCTCATGGGATGTAGTTACTGGCAGCTCAGAATTATCAGGAGATTTAAAAAAAAAAAAATCATGTCAGTAATGTAAATGTTTAACAAATGATTTTACATTTACTAACTGTAATAAATACTCATTAGAATACAAACAATTTTATTATACACAGTAACAACTAAAACTATAGCAAGCTATCATAAACCCTTTATAATTAACATTCCAGATGAGATGATACTATTAAATATCTGCAAAGAAAACAAATAATAATATGATATGTATGACAAGTAGTCATAAAAGCAAAGTCACAAGGAGGGGCAGGCATATTGAAATCACTTCGCACCGGACCCTTCTGATTTCTATCTAGGAAGGAGGTCTGAAAGTGTTGCCTGTTGATAGCCGCTAGGACCCCAGAGTGACGGACATTTATTGGCCTCTAGTTATCAAGCCATCAACCGCAAATATGCTGGAATTCCGCAGCTTATTTGTGGCGAGGCTGATTCGACCTAGTTATCATGCCCTACAGACCGGCAAAAGTAGAATCTAGTGACGTAAGCTACGATCCGCCGGACTCAGTCCAACACAGATCGATTCTTACGTCACTGCAGATGTGCCGAACGCAAGTTCAGCACAATCTGACTACTTTTGCTAGTTATCAAATGAATAGCAGGTATGCTCGGCACTTTTCCGGCCCAGCGTACCTGGTTTTCAATCCGCCGCCCTGGAGGTGGTGGATCCCATAGGAATCAATGGGAGTCTGACCATAGCGAAAGCTCATGTTCGCTGCTGCCCGACATCCCATTGATTCCTATGGGAGATGTCTGCACCTAACACTCTAACATGTACCCCGAGTCTAAACACCCCTAATCTGCCCCCCCCTACACCGCAGCCACCTATATAATACTTATAAACCCCTAAACCACCGCTCCCGGATTCCACCGCCACTCTAATAAAATGTTTAACCCCTAAACCGCCGCTCCCGGACCCCGCCGCAACTATAATAAATATGGTAACCCCTAAACCGTCACTCCCGGACCCCGCCACCACCTACATAATACCTATTAACCCCTATCCTGCCCCCTATACCGCCGCCACCAATAATAAATGTATTAACCACTATCCTGCCCCCCCTACACCGCCGCCACTATAATAAAATTATTAACCCCTAAACCGAAATCTAACACTAACCCTAACACCCCCTAACTTAAATATTAATTAAATAAATTTAAATAATATTACTATTATTAACTAAATTAATCCTATTTAAAACTAAATACTTACCTATAAAATAAACCCTAATATAGCTACAATATACTTAATAGTTACATTGTAGCTATTTTAGGAATTATTTTTATTTTACAGGCAAGTTTGTATTAATTTGAACTAGGTACAATAGTTATTCAATAGTTATTAACTATTTAATAGCTACCTAGTTAAATTAAATACAAATTTACATGTAAAATAAATCCTAACCTAAGTTACAATTACACCTAACACTACACTATAATTAAATACATTATTCCTATTTAAAACAAAATGCTTACCTGTAAAATAAACCCTAAGATAGCTACAATGTAATTAATAATTACATTGTAGCTATTTTAGGATTTATTTTTATTTTACAGGCAACTTTGTATTTATTTTAACTAGGTACAATAGCTATTAAATAGTTATTAACTATTTAATAGCTACCTAGCTAAAATAAATACAAAATTACCTGTAAAATAAATCCTAACCTAAGTTACAATTAAACCTAACACTACACTATCATTAAATTAATTAAATAAATTAGCTACAAATACCTACAATTAAATACAATTAAATAAACTAAACTAAATTACAAAAAAAACAAACACTAAATTACAGAAAATAAAAAAATATTACAAGAATTTTAAACTAATTACACCTAATCTAAGACCCCTAATAAAATATAAAAAAAACTAAATAATAAAATTCCCTACCCTATTCTACATTACAAAGTAATCAGCTCTTTTACCAGCCCTTAAAAGGGCTTTTTGCGGGGCATTGCCCCAAAGTAATCAGCTCTTTTACCTGTAAAAAAAAATACAACCCCCCCAACATTACAACCCACCACCCACATACCCCTACTCTAACCCACCCAACCCCCCCTTAAAAAAACCTAACACTAACCCCCTGAAGATCTCCCTACCTTTAGCCGTCTTCAACCAGCCGGGCCGAAGTCTTCATCCAAGTGGCGCTAAAGAGGTCCTTCATCCGATAGAAGTCTTCATCCAAGGGGCGCTGAAGAGGTCCTTCATCCGGGAGAAGTCTTCATCCAGGTGGCGTCTTCAATCTTCATCTATCCGGAGGGGAGCCATCTTCAAAGGAGCCGACGCAGAGCCATCCTCTTCAACCGACGACTTCCCGACGAATGAAGGTTCCTTTAAGTGACTTCATCCAAGATGGCGTCCCCTCAATTCCGATTGCCTGATAGGATTCTATCAGCCAATTGGAATTAAGGTAAGAAAAATATGATTGATCAATCAGCCAATCAGATTGAAGTTCAATCCGATTGGCTGATACAATCAGCCAATCGGATTGACCTCACATTCTATTGGCTGTTCCAATCAGCTAATATAATGCGAGGTCAATCCGATTGGCTGATTGGATCAGCCAATCAGATTGACCTCGCATTCTATTGGCTGTTCCGATCAGCTAATATAATGCAAGGTCAATCCGATTGGCTGGTTCGATCAGCCAATCAGATTTTTCCTACCTTAATTCCGATTGGCTGATAGAATCCTCATTCGTCGTTAGTCCCTCGGGGAAGGTGGATGTTCTGCGTCAGCGGTCTGAAGATGGAGCTGGAAGAAAGAAGATTGAAGATGCCACTTGGAGGAAGACATCGCCTGGATGGAGGACCTCTTCTTTGCCGCTTGGATAAAGACTTCGCCCGGATGGAGGACCTCTTCTTTGCCGCTTGGATCAAGACTTCGCCCGGATGGAGGACCACATTGCCCGGATTGGATGAAGAATTCGGCTCGGCTGGGTGAAGATGACTCAAGGTAGGGAGATCTTTAGGGGGTTAGTGTTAGGTTTTTTAAGGGGGGTTTAGGTGGGTTAGAGTAGGGGTATGTGGGTGGTGGGTTTTAATGTTGGGGGGGTTGTATTTTTTTTCAGGTAAAAGAGCTGATTACTTTGGGGCAATGCCCCGCAAAAAGCCCTTTTAAGGGCTGGTAAAAGAGCTGATTACTTTGTAATTTAGAATAGGGTAGGGCATTTTTTTATTTTGGGGGGCTTTATTATTTTATTAGGGGGCTTAGATTAGGTGTAATTAGTTTAAACTTCTTGTAATTCTTTTTTTATTTTCTGTAATTTAGTGTTTGTTGTTTTTTGTACTATAGTTTAGTTTATTTAATTAAATGTAATTGTAGTTAATTTATTTAATTAATTTAATGATAGTGTAGTGTTAGGTTTAATTGTAATTTAGGTTAGGATTTATTTTACAGGTAATTTTGTAATTATTTGAACTAGGTAGCTATTAAATAGTTAATAACTATTTAATAGCTATTGTACCTAGCTAAAATAAATACAAAGTTGCCTGTAAAATAAATATAAATCCTAAAATAGCTGCAATGTAACTATTAGTTATATTGTAGCTATATTATGGTTTATTTGATAGGTAAGTATTTAGTTTTAAATATGATTAATTTATTTAATTATAGGAATATTATTTCATTTTATTTAAATTATATTTATGTTAGGGGGTGTTAGGGTTAGGGTTAGACTTAGGTTTAGGGGTTAATAACTTTATTATAGTAGCGGTGACGTTTGGGACGGGAGATTAGGGGTCAATAATTGTAGGTAGGTGGCGGCGATGTTAGGGAGGGCAGATTAGGGGTTAAAACAATTTATTAGAGTGTTTGCAAGGCGGGAGTTCAGCGGTTTAGGGGTTAATACATTTATTATAGTGGCGGCGACGTCCGGTCAGCAGATTAGGGGTTAATAATTGTAGGTAGGTTTCGGCAACGTTGGGGGGGGGACAGATTAGGGGTTAATAAATATAATATAGGTGTCGGCGATATTAGGGACAGCAGATTAGGTGTTCATAGCTATAATGTAGGTTGTGGCGGTGTCCAGAGCGGCAGATTAGGGGTTAATAATATAATGCAGGGGTCGGCGATGTTGGGGTCGGCAGATTAGGGGTTAATAAGTGTAAGGTTAGGGGTGTTTAGACTCGGGGTTCATGCTAGGGTGTTAGGTGTAGACTTAGAGAGTGTTTCCCCATAGGAAACAATGGGGCTGCGTTAGGAGCTGAACGCTGCTTTTTTGCAGGTGTTAGGTTTTTTTTCAGCCGAAACTGCCCCATTGTTTCCTATGGGGAAATCATGCACAAGCACGTTTTTCCAGTTTACCGCTACCGTAAGCAACGCTGGTATTGAGGGTCGAAGTGGCGCTAAATTATGCTCAACGCTCACTTTTCTGAGCCTAACGCAGCCACTCAGACAACCCAAAATACCAGCATTATTTACAGGGAGCGGTAAGAAAAAAAGGAGCCTTATCTACCCGGGTCTTTATGGACAAAACTCAAAATCTAAGCGTTAGTGTAGGGTAGGGCTTTTTTTATTTTGGGGGGGATTTTTTATTTTGTTAGGGGGATTAGATTAGGTGTAATTAGTTTAAAAATCTTGTAATTTGTTTATTATTTTCTGTAATTTATAGTTTTTTTTTTTTTGTACTTTAGATAATTTTATTTAATTTAGGGAATTAATTTAATTATAGTGTAGTGTTAGGTGTATTTGTAACTTAGGTTAGGTTTTATTTTACAGGTACTTTTGTATTTATTTTAGCTAGGTGGTTATTAAATAGTTAATAACTATTTAATAACTATTCTACCTAGTTAAAATAAATACAAACTTGCCTGTAAAATAAAAATAAACCCTAAACTAGCTACAATGTAATTATTAGTTACATTGTAGCTAGCTTAAGGTTTATTTTATAGGTAAGTATTTAGTTTTAAATAGGAAAAATTTAGTTAATGACAGGAATTTTATTTATATTTATTTAAGGTTAGGGTTAGACTTAGGTTTAGGGGTTAATAACTTTAGTATAGTGGCGACAACGTTGGGGGCGGCAGATTAGGGGTTAATAAATGTAGGTAGGTGTCGGCGATGTTAGGGACGGCAGATTAGAGTTTAATAAAATGTAACTAGTGTTTGCGAGGTGGGAGTGTAGGGGTTTAGGGGTTAATATATTTATTATAGTGGTGGCGATGTCCGGTTAGGCAGATTAGGGGTTACATTTTTTTTTAATTGTTTGCGATGTGGGGGTCCTTGGTTTAGGGGTTAATAGATAGTTTATGGGTGTTAGTGTTCTTTTTAGCACTTTAGTTAAGAGTTTTATGCTACGGTGTTGTAGTGTAAAACTCTTAACTACTAACTTTTAAATGCGGTACAAAGCTTGACAGGAGAGGGTGTACCGCTCACTTTTTGGTAAACTCGTAATACCGGCGCTATGCAAGTCCCATTGAAAAAAGAGGATACGCAATTTACGTAAGTGGATTTGCGGTATTTCCGAGTCTGACCCAAAAAGTTAGCGGTACACCTGTACCTGCAAGACTCGTAATACCAGCGGGCGTTAAAAAGCAGCGTTTGGACCGGCCAACACTGCTTTTTAAGCTTAACGCAAGACTCGTAATTTAGCCGTAGGTTCCTTAATAAAGTCCTATGGGTTTCAATATCATTTGTATATGCCGATGACACCCAAATCTACCTCTCTGCACCAGACCTACCTCTTTCCTTACTAACTTGTGTCACTAACTGTCTTTCTCATATTTCATCTTGCATGTCCTCTAACTACCTTAAGCTAAATCTCTCCAAAATTGAACTCCTTATTTTCCCCCTTCTTTCAATATCTCCACCCCCAAATTTTCTATGACTGTTTATAATTCCATAATTACCCCTACCCCGCATGCCCAATGTCTTGGGGTCACACTTGCCTCAGACCTTTCCTTCACTCCTCACATTCAGTCCTTGGCTAAATCCTGCCGCTTCCACATTAAAAACATCTCTAAAATTAGACATTTTCTTACACAAGACACAACTAAGATTTTAATCCACTCTCTCATTCTTTCCCACCTCGACTACTGCAACTCTGTCCTCTCTGGGCTACCTAGCTGCCGCATAGCTCCTTTACAATCCATTATGAATGTGTCAGGGTTTTGACTGTTACTGCACCTTTAAGTTGGTTCACCAATCACAGTGATTCATCGCCTATTTTAACACCTGCTCTCCTAACTAGCATTGCTTAGTATTTTGTTTCTCTATCTAGAGTAACTCTGAGCCTTACTCTCTGAGATTTTCACAGATACCTAACTTCAATTTTCCTCCTCAGGATTCATTGTTTACCAAAGTCATTTCTTTAACAAGAGGACAACACTCTCCTGTCAGCATTGGAATCTGCAGACCTCTAACATCTCGCTATTTCCTAGCCTGTAGAGTCTTGGCATCTTAACAACTACAGAGAAGCTGTTTCCTTTTTTCTTCAAGCAGGGATCTGTTTCTTGCAACACTAACAGGAAGTGACCGGGACCAAATTGTGCGCGCACAAGGAGTCAGAACAGGCAGCAGGTTCGGACAACAAACTTTGTGAGTAATATTTTCTAACCTTCCACAACTACTGTTTTGTGTTACTCTGCCTGTATTTCTACTGCTTCTCATGCTAACTGGTATTACTAGTTCAACACATACTGTGCACATACTTTGTATTAGCCTGATCTGTGATCTGCTTCAGATTGAGGCTGTGTTTTCCAATTATGTATTATCCTCAGCAAAATATTAAGATTCATACCAAGTGTGACTGTCTAAATGTTATTTGATGAATAACTACTTCTAACCTTTCATTGTGGATTACAACTCTGAAATTTGTGTTTACCTTACTTAAGGATTTTCTACAGAGATCACTGAGGATTACAAATAGTGATTCTATTTTGCATATTTTCTATCTAATGTCTAACATGTCGCTTCTCCCTCAATAAGGGTCTAATGTGACACCTGTGTATATAATTAAGTATTCAGTATATCCTGAAAACCATACTTTATAACAACTTTACACTATACTACTTGGTTTCACTTTGAAGCTAGTGTTACCAAATCACAATAGTGTTACATTTCACATTTTTGTCTTGTAAAGTTGTTACCTCCCGGACATAATACTAAGCCTAAAAAAGTTACGTCACAAGTATGGATCCTGCTGAAATACCCCAGTTTGTATTTAACCTAAACCAAAATGTGGATAAAATGGGGCAAGCAATATTAGACCTACAATTAGAAACACAGGTTCTTAGAGAATTGATAAAGGATCTGAAAGTCCCGCACACCTCAACTATTGAACCACAAGTTAGTTTACCTGACTCCTTTTCTGGAGACAGGCGGTCTTACAGATAATTTAAAAATGCTTGCCACCTCCTATTTAACTTAAAACCTCACACCTACCCAACAGACAGGGTAAGGGTACTCTCTACAATATCTTTTCTCAGGTCAGAACCTAGGGTATGGGCTGACCACCTATGTGAAACCAATGTCCCTCTAATAAATTCTTTCTCTGGGTTTTTCTCTGCTATGGATGAGTTATACAGTGATACAGATATCCAACTCACAGCAGAACAAAAAAATGAGAAACCTTAAACAAGGAAAAAAATCTTTGGAGGATTACATCACAGAATTTAAATTATATGCTTCTGACTAAGCCTGGAGCTTGGTTTCACTCTGCAATCAGTTTAGGCTCGGCCTCTCTGATTCCGTTAAAGACGAACTAGCAAGGATAGAGATGCCAAGTACTCTGGATGCTCTCATGAAAGTAGCAACTCAGATTGATCGTAGGCTAAGAGAACGTAAGGCAGAACGCACCTACACTGAACCTGCTTCTAAGGTCCCATCGTCCAGCACTACACACTCAAGACCTACAACTAATGACCCCGTCACCCCTATGGATATCGGGGTAATTAGGGGACCACTCACTGCCGAAGAACGAATGAGAAGAAGGAACAACCACTTATGCATGTATTGTGCAAACCCAAGTCACATGGTCACAGACTGTCCCATTCTACGTAAAAACAAAAAGAGTAAGTTTAATATTGTAAATAATGTAACAAGACTTGATGAACCACCTTCTTATTGCAATTTATCTCTCTTGTTACAGTGGGACCTTAGACGTCTGCCAATCAATGCCATAGTGGATTCTGGAGCTTTTGGCAATTTCATTGACAACACCACTGTACAAATTAATAAAATACCCACTGTACAAATTAATAAAATACCCACTGTTGAAAAATAACACCCTGTCTCTCTCAAGGTTATTGATGGTTCCGTACTAGAAAACGGTCCTATCACGCACAAAACAATTCCCTTATTAGTGACCACTCAAGGGGGACATACTGAGTATATTACCTTTGATGTTATACCTTCACCACATTTCCAAGTCATTTTAGGTCTATACTGGCTACAATTACATAATCCTAATATAGACTGGTCATCACTCACTTTAACCTTTCAATCAACATTTTGTAAAAATACTTGTTTTCCTCAAACAACAGTACTACACACTAGCACTGATGTACCTCCTATACCGACTCACTATCTAGATTTCCAGGAAGTGTTTAGTAAGGTGGAAGCTGATACACTTCCACCTCACCGGGTATACGACTGCCAAATTGAATTGATCCCAGGAGCAACACTACCTGTAGGTCATCTTTACCCCCTTAGCCAACCTGAACTAGAACATTTAAAAGAATATCTGCAAGACAACCTAAAGAAAGGTTTCATCCGACCGTCTACCTCTCCTGCAGCTGCAGGTATGTTTTTTGTGACTAATAAAGACTCCACTCTTCGTCCCATCATAGATTATAGGGAGCTCAATAAACGGACCGTAAAAAATTGGTATCCACTCCCTTTAATTCCCGAAATGATCAAACGACCTACTGATGCCACAGTGTTCACAAAACTTGACTTGCGTGGGGCTTACAACCTTATTCGTATAAGGGAAGGCGACAAATGGCTCACTGCCTTTAGAACTAGGTATGGGCTCTTTGAATATCTTGTGATGCCATTCAGCCTTTGCAATGCCCCCGCAACTTTCCAGCACTTTATAAATGATATATTTCGTGATCTCTTAGATGTTTGTTTAGTTGTCTATTTAGACGACATCCTGATCTACTCTCAGAATATTTCAGACCACATAAAACACGTACGCTGGGTTCTGGCCCGTTTAAAGGTACATAAGTTATATGCCAAGCTCGAGAAATGTTCATTCCACAAATCTACTATTTCCTTTTTGGGGTATACCATCTCCTCAGAAGGCATACAGATGCAGTCTGAAAAGGTTGAAGCAGTAAAAAATTGGCCACAACCACATGACCGCAAATCCCTACAAAGGTTTCTAGGTTTTGCTAATTATTATAGAAAATTCATAAGGAATTTTTCTAGAATTGTTAAACCATTGACTCAACTTACTGGTACTACACACCCATTTCTTTGGGAAAAACAACATACCGCTGTCTTTGAACACCTGAAAACATTGTTCACCGAAGCTCCCATCTTACATCTACCTAATCCTAACCTTCAGTATATTCTGGAGGTGGACTCTTCAGACTATGCTATAGGTGCAGTCTTGTCCCAACAGAAGGCGCCTCATGAACCGATGCATCCCATTTCTTTCTTTTCTAAATCCATGAGTTCAGCTGAGAAAAACTATGCAATCGGTGATAAAGAATTGTTAGCAATCCGAAGATCATTAGAATTCTGGCGACACCTCCTAGAAGGGGCTAAGAAAACCTTTTTGATTTATACTGACCACAAAAACCTTCAGTATCTCCAAAATAATAAGACTCTCTCATCCAGACAGGTTAGATGGAGTCTGTATTTTGCAAGATTTGATTTCCAGATAATCTATCGCCCGGCATGTAAAAATGGTAAGGCTGATGCCCTCTCTCGCCAATCAAGTCCACCATCTCAAAGTACCAGTTATACAAATATTATTCCTACTGAACGATTCATTGGTTTAACTTCTGACATTTTGACAGACATACAAAAGCTCTCACATATGCCACTACCTAACTCTAAGGTTCAGCTAATTAACCAGAATGGAAAATATTACTACAAAGACAGAATATTCTTACCTGAACCTTTAAGACATCAAATTCTACAAGAGCAGCATGATTCACCTCTTGCAGGTCATCCAGGAGAGAGACGTACATTAGAGTTGATCAGCAGAGCGTATTGGTGGCCAGACATGAAAAGATCAATTTCTGACTACATAAAAACCTGCCTTATATGTCAAACTTGCAAAACAGAGAAAAAGAGCCTATATGGACTACTTATGCCCCTACCTGTTTCTGATAGACCATGGAAACAAATAGGCATAGACTTCATAGTGGATTTACCTCCCTCTAAAAATCATACCACTATAATGGTGGTTGTTGATAGTTTTTCAAAAATGGCTCACTTTCTACCATTTCATAAATTACCAACTGCACCTGAAACAGCCAGACTTTTTATGGATCAAATCCTCAAGTTACATGGAGTACCAAGTACTGTGATTTCCGACAGGGGATCTCAATTTACTTCAAGGTTTTGGAAATGTTTATGCAAATCCCTTAATATCAAACACCAATTCACTACTTCATTCCATCCTCAATCAAATGGACAAGTGGAGAGAATAAACTAATGGTTGGACGAATACCTACGATGTTTTTGTGCTTATCAACAACATAATTTGATTTCATATCTATCTTTCGCAGAATTTGCATATAACAACCTTACTAATTCTTCAACCAATCTTACACCCTTCTATGCAAATTGTGGATACCACCCTACTTTCACTTCCATCTCATCAACCCCTTCTGATTCACCTTTGGTTGATGAGTTGAATAATTCTTTACAGGACAACTTCAATTTATAAAAGAAAACATTATTAAGGCTCAAAACTCACAGAAATATCACTACGACTTAAGACATAGAGATCCTCCTAAGTATAAAATCGGAGACCAAGTATGGTTATCAACCAAGAACCTACGAATACAAGTGCCAAGTAGGAAACTAACACAAAAGTTTTGTGGACCTTTCAAAATTCTCAAAGTAGTCAATCCTAACGCCGTTACTTTAGACCTTCCCTCTTCCATGAAAATACATGCTACATTTCATGTATCTCTCCTCAAACCTTATAACCCAACCAGAGTTCAAGCTTCTCACACACCTTCGTCTCTTGAATTACAAGATACTGATGTATATGAGGTTGATCAGATTATTGACTCTAGGATTTCCAAAGGAGTATTTCAATACTTGGTTAGATGGAAGAACTTCACCAAGGATGATGATACGTGGGAACCTTCTACTAATATCTATGCTCCTAAATTGGTCTCCCAATTCCATCAGAAATTCCCGGATTCTCCTAGACCTCAAGCTAACAGGAAGTGACCGGGACCAAATTGTGCGCGCACAAGGAGTCAGAACAGGCAGCAGGTTCGGACAACAAACTTTGTGAGTAATATTTTCTAACCTTCCACAACTACTGTTTTGTGTTACTCTGCCTGTATTTCTACCGCTTCTCATGCTAACTGGGATTACTAGTTCAACACATACTGTGCACATACTTTGTATTAGCCTGATCTGTGATCTGCTTCAGATTGAGGCTGGGTTTTCCAATTGTGTATTATCCTCAGCAGAATATTAAGATTCATACCAAGTGTGACTGTCTAAATGTTATTTGATGAATAACTACTTCTAACCTTTCATTGTGGATTACAACTCTGAAATTTAGCTGGGGTCTGAGCGTTTGCAGAGTATTCCATCTCTCTAAGCTTCCATCTGTCTAAGTGACCATCTTTAAGTGACAGCACTGAGAATTAGACAAGAATTTCAACTGCACAAATTGTTACTTATTTAAGCTTAACATCTACTGAATCTAACCCTATTTCTCATTTACTTTCAGGCATGTCCCTTTAAAGCCCTGTGTCTTGCTGGATTTAAACACTGTTTTTTTTAACTCCTGGTATGTCCCTTTAAAGCCCTGTGTCTTGCTGGATTTAAACACTGTTTTTTTAACTCCTGGTATGTCCATTTAAAGCCCTGTGTCTTGCTGGATTTAAACACTGTTTTTTTTTAACTCCTGGTATGTCCCTTTAAAGCCCTGTGACTTGCTGGATTTAAACACTGTTTTTTTTTTAACTCCTGGTATGTCCCTTTAAAGCCCTGTGTCTTGCTGGATTTAAACACTGTTTTTTTAACTCCTGGTATGTCCATTTAAAGCCCTGTGTCTTGCTGGATTTAAACACTGTTTTTTTAACTCCTGGTATGTCCCTTTAAAGCCCTGTGTCTTGCTGGATTTAAACACTGTTTTTTAACTCCTGGTATGTCCCTTTAAAGCCCTGTGTCTTGCTGGATTTAAACACTGTTTTTTTTAAACTCCTGGTATGTCCCTTTAAAGCCCTGTGTCTTGCTGGATTTAAACACTGTTTTTTTTAACTCCTGGTATGTCCCTTTAAAGCCCTGTGTCTTGCTGGATTTAAACACTGTTTTTTTTAACTCCTGGTATGTCCCTTTAAAGCCCTGTGTCTTGCTGGATTTAAACACTGTTTTTTTTTAACTCCTAGTATGTCCCTTTAAAGCCCTGTGTCTTGCTGGATTTAAACACTGTTTTTTTTTTAAACTCCTGAACCAACTGTCTACTCCATTAATCTGCTCCTTCCTGTCCCCAGCATGTGCATATACTTATCAAACTTTGCTTAATTAATTAATCCCCACCCAATTTTCTTTCTTGAATCTACTCCTCTGATCTTGTAGCAATTCTTAGTCTTCTCACCTGGGTGTAACGTATCTCCCTGTCTCCAATCAACTAAACTCAGCTGTCTGCTGTAGCCTTATAAATTTAGGACTAGTTAGGGGAGAGCGTTAGCTGGGGTCTGAGTGTTTGCAGAGTATTCCATCTCTCTAAGCTTCCGTCTAAGTGACCATCTTTAAGTGACAGCACTGAGAATTAGACAAGAATTTCAACTGCACAAATCGCTACTTATTTAAGCTTAACATCTACTGAATCTAACCCTATTTCTCATTTACTTTCAGGTATGTCCCTTTAAAGCCCTGTGTCTTGCTGGATTTAAACACTGTTTTTTTTAACTCCTGGTATGTCCCTTTAAAGCCCTGTGTCTTGCTGGATTTAAACACTGTTTCTTAACTCCTGAACCAACTGTCTACTCCATTAATCTGCTCTTTCCTGTCCCCAGCATGTGCATATACTTATCAAACTTTGCTTAATTAATTAATCCCCACCCAATTTTCTTTCTTGAATCTACTCCTCTGATCTTGTAGCAATTCTTAGTCTTCTCACCTGGGTGTAACTTATCTCCCTGTCTCCAATCAATTAAACTCAGCTGTCTGCTGTAGGCTTATAAATTTAGGACCAGTTAGGGGAGAGCGTTAGCTGGGGTCTGAGCGTTTGCAGAGTATTCCATCTCTCTAAGTGACCATCTTTAAGTGACAGCACTGAGAATTAGACAAGAATTTCAACTGCACAAATCGCTACTTATTTAAGCTTAACATCTACTGAATCTAACCCTATTTCTCATTTACTTTCAGGTATGTCCCTTTAAAGCCCTGTGTCTTGCTGGATTTAAACACTGTTTTTTTTAACTCCTGGTATGTCCCTTTAAAGCCCTGTATCTTGCTGGATTTAAACACTGTTTCTTAACTCCTGAACCAACTGTCTACTCCATTAATCTGCTCTTTCCTGTCCCCAGCATGTGCATATACTTATCAAACTTTGCTTAATTAATTAATTAATCCCCACCCAATTTTCTTTCTTGAATCTACTCCTCTGATCTTGTAGCAATTCTTAGTCTTCTCACCTGGGTGTAACTTATCTCCCTGTCTCCAATCAATTATACTCAGCTGTCTGCTGTAGGCTTATAAATTTAGAACCAGTTAGGGGAGAGCGTTAGCTGGGGTCTGAGCGTGACCATCTTTACGTGACAGCACTGAGAATTAGACAAGAATTGAACAAGATTTGAAGAAGATTTGAGGCAAGCAAAATATTTTATCAAAAAAGACTTTTGCTCTTAACATTCTGCTATGTTTTCAGAAATGCTTTTTCTTGTAACAGTCTCATGTCTATTCCACAAGCAGGCTCAAATGCTCATACCTTACCCTTCTCCACATGAAGATTATATAGGCCCCTCTCTCCTTTCCTCTCCATACCTTAGCTCTCACAAACTACTCTCTATTTTAAAATCTATGTCCCTAAACTGCACCACCTCACAGAAATGCCCCCACTGCTATAAATCTCATTCTCACCTACTCTTACTTTCCATCTTGATGCTATTAGCATCAGGTGACATCTCTCCAAATCCTGGGCCCACCCTCATTCCCACCATTACCCAATCTTGCACTCCATATAGAAACTTTAATAAAAGCAACACACATAACCTCATTTCCATCCAATGCATCCCACACGCATACACTCCTTTCACCTGCGCACTATGGAACTCTCGCTCTGTCTGCAACAAACTTACAGAAATTCATGACCTGTTTATATCAAATGCTTTCACCATTTTAGCAATTACAGAAACCTGGCTATCTCCTTCTGACACTGTTTCCATTGCTGCTCTCACACACGGTGGTCTTCACTTTAGCCATACCCCTAGGCAAGGTGAGAAACGTGGCGGCGGTGTTGGCATCCTGCTCTCCCCCTCTTCCACTTATCAATACCTACCTCCAATACCATCTCTTTCCTTCTCCTCCTTTGAAGTCCACTGTATTCGTCTGTTCTCCCCCCTATCCCTAAAAGTGTCAGTCATCTATCACCCTCCTGGACCAACCTCCCAATTATTTGACAACTTCGCTGCCTGGCTTCCTCACTTTCTCTCTTCAAATATACCAACCCTAATTCTTGGGGACTTCAACATTCCCATTGACAACCCATCTGCCCCTGCTGCCTCTAAACTTCTTTCACTCACAACCTTCTTCGGTCTCTCACAATCCACCCCATTCCCGACTCACCGTGATGGACACTCCATCGACCTGGTATTTTCCTACCTCTGCTCTATATCTGATACCACCTGTCGCCCTTTTCCCATTTCAGACCATCACTTGATCACCTATAATATTAATGCAACAGCTAAACCCACTTCTCCATCCCGCCCCCGCACATGTAGAAATACACATGCTGTGGATCTGCTCCAATTTTCAAAAATCATTCAAAATCTCCTCCCTCACACCTCCACTATAACCTGCCCTGATCTCGCTACAGCCCACTATAACAAAACTCTCTCCTCTGCATTAGACACACTTGCCCCTCCCCAGCTGCGCAAAACACCACGCCGTCAGTTACAGCCCTGGCATGCTCAGCAAACACGCTATTTGCAAAAATGCTCCCGTACTGCTGAGCGTGTCTGGAGGAAAACTCACTCTGAACCTGATTTCATACACTATAAGTTTATTCTTCGTTCATACACTTCCACCCTTCACTTAGCCAAACAAACTTACTTCTCTTCTCTCATATCTACTCTTTCCTCAAACCCTAAACTACTCTTCTCCACCTTTAACTCTCTCCTCTACCCACCTGCTCCACCACCCCCGTCTGTCTTTAGTGCTCAAGACCTGGCTGACTACTTTTTAAACAAAACACATACTATCCGAAGCAACATCCCAACACCAACCTGCAATACTCCAACAACAGGCCCAATTACTCCCTCTGCCACCCTCTGTAACTTCCATCCAACCACTGAGAATGAAGTTTCTTCCTTACTATCTTCCTCACGCCTCACTACCTGCCCACTCGACCCTATCCCTTCCCATCTAATTCCCTCCCTATCTTCCACCCTCACTCCTGCTCTTACCCACATCTTCAACCTATCTCTCTCTACCGGCTCATTCCCATCTTCTTTCAAACACGCAAAAGTCACTCCCATACTCAAAAAACCCTCCCTCAACCCTAATTCTCCTGAAAGCTACCTCCCCATATCACTGCTTCCACTAACATCAAAACTCCTTGAAAAATTAGTTTACAATCGCCTAACCCACTTCTTGTCCGCCAACTCCTTGCTTGACCCACTGCAATCTGGATTCCGCCCAAAACACTCAACTGAGACTGCCCTTACCAAGGTCACAAACGATCTTCTCTCTGCTAAAAATATTGGCCACTACTCTATACTCATCTTACTTGACCTCTCAGCTGCCTTCGACACAGTTGACCACCCCCTCCTCCTACAGACCCTTAGCTCTTTTGGCCTCTGTGACACTGCTCTTTCCTGGATTCACTCCAATCTTTCTCACAGGTCTTTTTCTGTGTCACTTGCCGGCGACTCCTCCTCTCCTATGCCTCTGTCTGTTGGAGTACCTCAAGGATCTGTTCTGGGTCCTCTACTCTTCTCCATCTATACTTCTTCGCTAGGTAAACTTATCAACAGTTATGGTTTCAAATATCACCTCTATGCTGATGACACCCAGATCTACCTTTCCACCCCTGCTCTCTCTCCCTCTGTCCTCTCTCATGTCAGCAACTGCTTATCTGGTATTTCTTCCTGGATGGCCTCTCACCACCTAAAGATTAACATGTCCAAGACTGAGCTCCTTCTTATCCCCCCCTCAAGCTCTACGCCGACTTCTGACTTCTCTATCCCTGTTGACGGCATCACCATTTCCCCATTGCCCCAAGTCCGCTGCCTCGGAGTCACACTTGACTCAAACGTATCCTTCATCCCCCATATCCAATTGCTTTCTACATCCTGCCGCAATCATCTACGCAATATTTCTAAAATTCGCCCTTTTCTGAGCGCTGACACCACAAAGCAAATAATCCACTCCCTTGTTATCTCCCGACTTGACTACTGCAACAACCTACTCGCTGGCCTTCCTCTTTCCCGCCTCTCCCCCCTTCAATCCATCCTAAATGCCTCTGCCAGGCTGATCCACCTTTCCCGTCGAACTGTATCTGCTGCACCTCTCTGTGAGTCCCTTCATTGGCTCCCCATTCACAGCAGAATTAAATTCAAAATTCTCACCCTTACATACAAAACTCTCACCAACGCCGCTCCCCTCTACCTATCCTCTCTAATACACAAGTATACTCCAGCCCGTCCACTAAGATCCAACAATGACCTGCTCCTTGCATCCGCAACTATCACCTCCTCTCATGCTAGACTGCAGGACTTCTGTCGTGCAGCACCTACCCTCTGGAACACTCTCCCTCGTGCTGTCAGGCTTTGCCCTAATCTTTCTTCCTTTAAATGCTCCCTGAAGATTTTTCTGTTCAGGGAAGCCTACCACCCAACTCAATAATAAATTAATTTCACTTACCTAATATTTCCCTCATCTAACTCTGTATTAACATCCTTCTTAATCTTGCAGTCCTTACCTCCTGTTTCCCAACCTCCTACCCTTCTAGATTG
Source organism: Bombina bombina (assembly GCF_027579735.1). Taxonomy (NCBI): domain Eukaryota; kingdom Metazoa; phylum Chordata; class Amphibia; order Anura; family Bombinatoridae; genus Bombina; species Bombina bombina. The sequence continues at coordinate 500,916,355 of NC_069500.1, forward strand.
TAAGTTCCCATGGGAATAGGGCCCTCAATCCCTCCTGTATGTGTTTGTAAATTTTGTCCTGTATCTTACAAGTCTTGTATTGTTTTATTTAAATGAATTGTATCCATGGACAGCGCTGCAGAATATGTTGGCGCTTAATAAATAAAGTATAATAATAATAATAATAATAATTTGTGTTTACCTTACTTAAGGATTTTCTACAGAGATCACTGAGGATTACAAATAGTGATTCTATTTTGCATATTTTCTATCTAATGTCTAACATGTCGCTTCTCCCTCAATAAGGGTCTAACGTGACACCTGTGTATATAATTAAGTATTCTGTATATCCTGAAAACCATACTTTATAACAACTTTACACTATACTACTTGGTTTCACTTTGAAGCTAGTGTTACCAAATCACAATAGTGTTACATTTCACATTTTGTCTTGTAAAGTTGTTACCTCCCTGACAGAATGCCTCATCCAGGCTCTTCCTTACACATCGCTCTTCATCTGCTGCACCTCTGCCAATACTTTCACTGGCTTCCTCTTGCCTCTAGGATTAAACACAAAATCCTCACTCTGACATACAAAGCCCTCAACTGCACTGCACTGCTCCCCCCTACATTTCAGAACTTGTCTTCAGATACTCTCCCTCCCGTCCCCTTCGATCTGCTCACAATCTCCTCCTCTCCTCCTCTCTTGTTACTTCCTCACATTCCTGTTTACAGGACTTCTCCAGACTGGCCCCCATCTTGTGGATCTCCCTGTCTCACTCCACAAGACTCTCCCCTAGTTTTAACAGCTTCAAGCACTCCCTAAAGACTCTACAATCCAGGGATGCATACAACCTACACTAACGCCGTTGCTTTCCCCTTGAACCCCTTAGAATGTAAGCCTATGAGCCCAGCTGTTTGCAGATCGCTTTCATAAGAGCCGACTACAACAGTGAAACTCTCGGCAGGGCCCTCTACCCATTTGATCTCTACAAAGGTTATCCTTTATACCGACTATGTTTACAGTGCTGCGGAATCTGTTGGCACTCTACAAATACCTGATAATAATAATAATAATAATAATAATAATAGTTATATTGTAATTTTAATTTAATTTTAGGGGGGTGTTAGGTTTAAGGATTACTAGTTTAATTAAGTGCGATGTGGGGGGCCTGCTTTTTATGGGTTAATAGGTTTAGTTTAGTAGTTACGATGTGGGGGGCTAGTGGTTTAGGGGATAATAGGTTTAGTTTATTAGTTAGGATGTGAGAGGCTGGAGGTTTAGGAGTTAATAATTTATTATAGTGTTGGTGATGTGGGGGGCCAGTGGTTTAGGGGTTAATAGGTTTATTTAGTGTTGGAGATGTCGGGGGCGGCGTATTAGGGGTTAATAGGTTTATTTAAAAGTCGTGAAGTGGGTGGGCAGCAAAATAGAGGTTAATAGGTTTATTTTAGTGTTGGTGATGTGGGTGGGTGGCAGATTAGGGGTTAATAAGTTTAATATAACATTTGCGATGCAGGAGGGTGGCGGTTTAGGGGTTAATAGGTAGTTTTTGGATGTTAGTGTTCTTTGTAACATTTTAGTTATGAGTTTTGTGAAACATTTTTGTTTTGCAAAATCCAAAACTACTGCTCTCAGATGGCAGTAGGCATTGTGTCGGTATAGGCTGTAACGCAACCTGTAATGGGGCACTATGGAAAATCCCGCACTCAAATGTCATTATTTTTAGTGTGGAATGGACGTTGCGTTGCAGGCTAAAATGCTTGCATTATAAATATACCGCTGTGATTCGTAATATGTGTTCCTGGTCATTCCCTCATAGGGGGGTAGTTATCAACTCGTCTACTTTACCTGCCTTCGCCGGTTCAATACGCCCGCCTAAGCTTGCCTACCATCGCCGCCGCGGACCTGCAAAATTTTGCCTAAGTTATCAAAAAAACTGTCAAAAAGTCACGCACCAAGTACGGGGCGATGAGCCGCGGATTGTAAGAGTTATCACTCATCCGATCTTGCTGCTCTTCGGCTTTTTGATAGCTTTATTGCTAGCCTGTCACTAAGCACCCACACTAACCACACTGTTCTACCCCCTATACCGGCGCCCCCGCGGTTTAGGGGTTAATACATATATTATAGTTGTAATTGTAACTTAGGTTAGTTTTTATTTTACAGGTTAATTTCTCTTTATTTTAACTAGGTAGCTATTAAATAGTTAATAACTATTTAATAGCTATTGTACCTAGTTAAAATAAATTGAAAGTTGCCTGTAAAATAAAAATAAATCCTAAGATAGCTACAATATAATTATTATTTATATTGTAGCTATATTAGGGTTTATTTTAAAGGTAAGTATTTAGTTTTAAATAGGATTAACTTAGTTAATAAGAGAAATATTATTTAGATTTATTTAATTAATAATTAAGTTAGGGGGGTGTTAGGGTTAGTGTTAGACTTAGGTTTAGGGGTTAATAAATTTATTACAGTGGCGGCGGTGTAGTGGGGGGCAGGATAGGGGTTAAAAAATTTATTATAGGTGACGACAGTATAGGGGGGCAGGATAGGGGTTAATAACTTTATTAAAGGTGGCGACGGTATAGGGGGGCAGGATAGGGGTTAATAGGTATCATGTAGGTGGCGGCGGGGTCGGGAGCGGCGGTTTAGGGGTTAATACATATATTATAGTTGCGGCGGGGACCGGGAGCGGTGGTTTAGGGGTTAACATATTTATTATAGCTTGCGGTGGGCTCCGGGAGCGGTGGTTTAGGGGGTAATAACTTTATTTAGTTGCGGCGGTGTAGGGGGGGACAGATTAGGGGTGTTTAGACTCGGGGTACATGTTAGGGTGTTAGGTGTAGACAGCTCCCATAGGAATCAATGGGATGTCTGGCAGCAGCGAACATGAACTTTCGCTATGGTCAGACTTCCATTGATTCCTATGGGATCCGCCGCCTCCAGTGCAGCGGTTTGAAAACCAGGTTTTGAAAACCAGGTACGCTGGGCCGTAAAAGTGCCGAGCGTACCTGCTAGTTTTTTGATAACTAGCAAAAGTAGTCAGATTGTGCCGCACATCATTGTGTGCAGAACATCTGGAGTGACGTAAGAATCGATCTGTGTCGAACTGAGTCCGGCGGATTGAAGCTTACGTCACAAAATTCTACTTTTGCCGGTATCTAGGGCTTGATAACTAAGGCGAATCAGCCTCGCCACAAATACGCTGCAGAATTCCAGCGTATTTGAGGTTGACGGCTTGATAACTAGGCCTCAGAATCTAGCCGAAAGTTATTACCCCCAGGAGCAATCCTATACATGCAATTTGACCCCTTAGTCACCAGACCATTTTTAAAATGTTCTTACCGTTAAGGACCAGTGCTGTTTTTACATTCCTGCGGGGTTTGTGTTAAGCTGTCATTTTCTATTTACTCAATTACTGTACCCAAATAAATTATATACCATTTTTCTTGTCATTAAATGGACTTTGTAAAGATACCATTATTGTCATCATATCATAATTTACTTTAAAAAAATGATAAGATATGATGAAAAAATAAAAAAATCTAAATTTGACCCCCAAAATCTGTTACACATCTAAAACCACCAAAAAACTCCCATGCTAAATAGTTACTAAATTTTGTCCTGAGTTTAGAAATACCCAATGTTTACATGTTCTTTGCTTTTTTTGCAAGTTATAGGGCAATAAGTACAAGTAGCACTTTGCTATTTCCAAACAATCTGCTAGATTACGAGTTTTTGTCGGTAAGGCTTGCGGCTCTAACGCCCTTTTTTTTCCACCGCTCCCTTAAGCCAATGCTGGTATTACAGTTTTTTTTAAACCTGGCGTTAGCCGCAAAAAGGTGAGCGTAGAGCAGAATTTAGCTCCACATCTCACCTCAATACCAGCGTTGCTTACGGTAGCGGTAAGCTGGCTAAACGTGCTCATGCACGATTTCCCCATAGGAAACAATGTGGCTGAGCTGGCTGAAAAAAAAACTAACACCTGCAAAAAACCAGCGTTCAGCTCCTAACGCAGCCCCATTGTTTCCTATGGGAAAATAAAAAATATGTCTGCACCTAACACTCTAACATGAACCCCGAGTCTAAACACCCCTAATATTACACTTATTAACCCCTAATCTGCCGCCCCCGACATGGTCTCCACCTGCATTATACTATTAACCCCTAATCTGCCGGCTCCGGACACCGCCGCCACCTACATTATACTTATAAACCCCTAATCTGCTGCCCCCAACATCGCCGACACCTACATTATAGTTATTAACCCCTAATCTGCCCCCCCAACATCGCCGCAACTATATTAAATTAATTTACCCATAATCTGCCGCCGCCAACGTCGCCACCACTATAATAAAGTTATTAACCCCTAAACCTAAGTCTAAACCTAACCCTAACCCCCCCAACTTAAATATAATTTAAATTAAACAAAATAAATTTAACATAATTAAATAAATTAATCCTATTTAAAACTAAATACTTACCGATAAAATAAACCCTAAAATAGCTAGAATATAACTAATAGTTACATTGTAGCTAGCTTAGGATTTATTTTTATTTCACAGGCAAATTTATTTTAACTAGGTACAATAGTTATTAAATAGTTATTAACTATTTAATAACTACCTAGCTAAAATAAGTACAAAATTACCTGTAAAATAAATCCTAACCTAAGTTACAATTACACCTAGCACTACACTATCATTAAACTAATTACCTAAACTACCTACAATTAATTACAATTAAATTCAATAAACTAAATTACAAAAAAAAAACACACTAAATTAAAAAAAAAAAATTACAAGAAGTTTAAAATAATTACACCTAATCTAAGCCCACTAATAAAATAAAAAAGCCCCCCAAAATAATAAAATGCCCTACCCTATACTAAATTACAAATAGCCCTTAAAAGGGCCTTTTGCGGGGCATTGCTCCAAAGTAATCAGCTCTTTTACCTGTAAAAAAAAATTACAATACCCCCCCAACATTACAACCCACCACCCACACACCCCTACTCTAAAACCAACCCAATCCTCCCTTAAAAAAACCTAACACTACCCCATTGAAGATCACCCTACCTTGAGCCGTCTTCACCCAGCCGGGCCGAAGTCTTCTTCCATCAGACGAGGAGCGACTCCATCTTGAAGACATCCGGCGCGGAGCATCCTTCCAGCACGACGGACTAACGACAAATGACGGTTCCTTTAAATGACGTCATCCAAGATGGCGTCCCTCGAATTCCAATTGGCTGATATGATTCTATCAGCCAATCGGAATTAAGGTAGGAAAAATCTGATTGGTTGATTTAATCAGCCAATCGGATTGAAGTTCAATTCGATTGGCTGATTGGATCAGCCAATAGAATTGACCTCGCATTAACTTCTAGTAAAAAAAAATTTCAGTAATTTAGTGTTTTTTTTTTCATAATTTAGTTTATTGAATTTAATTGTAATTAATTGTAGGTAGTTTAGGTAATTAGTTTAATGATAGTGTAGTGTTAGGTGTAATTGTAACTTAGGTTAGGATTTATTTTACAGGTAATTTTGTACTTATTTTAGCTAGGTAGTTATTAAACATTTAATAACTATTGTACCTAGTTAAAATAAATTTGCCTGTGAAATAAAAATAAATCCTAAACTAGCTACAATGTAACTATTAGTTATATTGTAGCTAGCTTAGGGTTTATTTTATCGGTAAGTATTTAGTTTTAAATAGGATGAATTTATTTAATTATGTTAAATTTATTTAGTTTAATTTAAATTATATTTAAGTTAGGGGGGTTAGGGTTAGGTTTAGACTTAGGTTTAGGGGTTAATACCTTTTATATAGTAGCGGCGACGTTGGGGTGGCAGATTAGGGGTTAATAAATGTAGGTAGGTGTCAGCGATGTTAGGGCAGGCAAATTAGGGGTTAATAAAATTTAACTAGTGTTTGCGAGGCGGGAGTGCGGCGGTTTAGGGGTTAATACATTTATTAAAGTGGCGGCGAAGTCCGGTCGGCAGATTAGGGGTTAAATAATTTTATTATAGTGTTTGCGATGTGGGGGGGCTTAGTTTAGGGGTTAATAGGTAGTTTATGGGTGTTAGTGTACTTTGTAGCACTTTAGTTAAGAATTTTATGTTCCGGCGTTAGCCCATAAAACTCTTAACTACTGACTTTTAAATGTGGTAGGAGTCTTGACAGGAGAGGGTCTACCGCTCATTTCTTCCAAGACTGGTAATACCAGCGTTAGGCAAATCCCATTAAAAAGATAGGATACGCAATTGAAGTAAGGGGATTTGCGGCAGCCTCGAGTCGCGGAAGAAAAGTGAGCGCTAGACCCTTTCCTGCCTGACTACTAATACCAGCGTGCATTAAAAAGCAACGTTGGGACCTCTCAACGCTGCTTTTTAAGGCTAACGCCAAACTCGTAATCTAGGCAATTTTTTTTTCAAAATTAGCTAAAGTTACATTGTAACACTGATATCTGTCAGGAATCCCTGAATTACCCTTCACATGTATATATTTTTTAAAAGAAGACAACCTAAGGTATTGAACTTGGGGTATTTTGACTCTTTTTATGCAACCATTTTACCACCAATCTATGCCAAATTTTTAAAAAAATTGGTGATATTTTGACACAAATAGCAATTTAAGAATACATGTACTGAGAACTTTAAGGGTTACTGGCAAAGAACCCCCCAATATGTGTTCAGCAACATCTCCTGAGTTCAGTGATACCACCCATGTATAGGTGTGTTGGGTACTCTGGGGGCTAAAAGGCCTTATTTTTAGGGGGCACATTCCAGTTTTCCAACTTGGAATTTTCACATCTGGTCATCATGAACCCATGTCCTATTTGGGAAATTTTTGAAGTCGGCCGATGTAATTTACTCCCATCAAATCATATATTTTTGAAAAGTAGAGACCCTAGGCTATTTGAAATGCTGGTGATTGAACACTTTCCATGCACTAATTCAACCACCAGTCTTTGTCAAACTTTTGGGTAGTCATTTTTTTGTGTTATTTTTCACACACTTATTTTAGGCATGGATTCTCAGTTCCTGTTTTGTGTCATCATGCACCCCTATCCTATTTGGGACATTTTTTAAGCTGACCAATGTCATTTACCCCATAAAACCATACATTTTTTAAAAGTAGACACCCTAGGGTATTTTAAATTCTTCATATTTTAACACTTTCCATGCACTAATTCAACCACCATTCTTTGTCAAACTTTTGGATAGTAATTGCTTTGTGTTAATTTTTAACACACATTGTACTTTAGGCTTGGATTCTCAGAGCCTGTTATGTGTTACTGCCAAAGAACACCCTAATATGTGTTCAGCAACATCTAATGAGTACAGTGATACCACCTATGCATAGGGTTTGTTGGCTTGTTTGGGGAGTGCAATGCCAAACTTCTGACATGTGTGATTTTATTTCACATTCAACATATCTTCTTCGCCTATCTTCTTTTTGAGGTCCTTTTTACATAACCCAATTTTTTTGCTTACCATGAACGTGCATATATTTGAAAAGTTGACACAAAAATATATTGTATATGGAGTGTTTTGATGCCTTTGAAATGGAGAAAGTATGTAGTGGTATTTTTTTATTTTTACACACACATTGATTTTTGACTGTGATTTAGGAGAGCCTGTTGTAAGTTATTAAAAGAAAACACTCCAGGGGCGCGATCCGATATATGGCGTAGATTTCGGCGCAAGTGAGGTAACCCGCGCCGCCTATAATTTGACCTCGCACATCGGGGTATTACATATACCCCGCCGGTAGTTCCTAAAGTGTAGTAAGTTGGATAAACTAGTGATGTCCAGAAATGAGCGTAACTACAAATTTCTGGAGTCGCCAGTGACTTACGGCACTTTAGAAACTGCCTGCGCCTAAGAAAACTAGCTAAAATGTTAAATCTCCCATAACTGTCTAACCTGCCTCCCAAAAATAAGCCTGACACGTATACCCCTATATACACAATCCCCCCTCTCACTCCTAATAATAAATGTATTAACCCCTAAACCGCCATAGCCCACAACGCAATACACCTATTAAAGTATTAACCCCTACACCGCCATAGCCCACATAGCCTATTAAATCTATTAACCCCTAATCTGCCGCCGCCAACGCTGCCGCCACTATAATAAAGTTATTAACCCCTAAACCTAACCCTAACCCCCCCTAACTTAATTATTATTTAAATAAATCTAAATAATATTCCTATTAATAACTAAAGTATTCCTATTTAAAACGAAATACTTACCTATAAAAAATAAACCCTAAGATAGCTACAATATAATTAATAATTACATTGTAGCTATTTTAGGATTTATTTTTATTTTACAGGCAACTTTGTATTTATTTTAACTAGGTACAATAGCTATTAAATAGTTAATAACTATTTAATAGCTACCTAGTTAAAATAATTACAAAATTACCTGTAAAATAATCCTAACCTAAGTTACAAATACACCTAACACTAAACTATCAATAAATTAATTAAATAAATTAACTACAATTAAATAAAATAAACTATAGTACAAACCCCCCCACTAAATTACAAAAAATAAAATTACAAGAAGTTTAAACTAATTACACCTAATCTAAGCCCCCTAATAAAATAAAAAAGCCCCCCAAAATAATAAAATGCCCTACCCTATACTTAATTACAAATAGCCCTTAAAAGGGCCTTTTGAGGGGCATTGCCCCAAAGTAATCAGCTCTTTTACCTGTAAAAAAAAGAACAATCCCCCCCAACATTACAACCCACCACCCACACACCCCTACTCTAAAACCCACCCGATCCCCCCTTCAAAAAAACCTAACACTACCCCATTGAAGATCAACCTACCTTGAGCCGTCTTCACCCAGCCGGGCCGAAGTCTTCATCCGATGCGGCAGAAGAGGACATCCGGACCGGCAGACATCTTCATCCAAGCAGCATCTTCTATCTTCATCCATCCGGCGAGGAATGGCTCCATCTTGAAGACCTCCGGCGCGGAGCATTCTTCCAGACCGACAACTAACGACGAATGGATATTCCTTTAAATGACGTCATCCAAGATGGCGTCCCTTGAATTCCGATTGGCTGATAGAATTCTATCAGCCAATCGGAATTAAGGTAGGAAAAATCAGATTGGTTGATTTAATCAGCCAATTGGATTGAAGTTCAATCCGATTGGCTGATTGGATCAGCCAATAGAATATAAGGTCAATTAGGTTCAGTTACAATTTTATGACTTGCAATTTGAGTTGAAAGTGAGAGAATTTCTTCTGATAGGTCTATCTTTAGTTTGGGGCCTATCGCTAACCCAGTTTTATTTATTGCCATGAAAGTGTATATATTTGAAGCATTGACACCCCAAGGTATTGTAACTGGAGTGCTTTGATGCCTTTGATGCAACCGTTTTGTATGGCGGTAATTTTTCAATTTTCATTTTTCCTCACACATTGCTTTTGGACTATGATTTAGGGGAGCCTATTGTAAGTTATTGCAAGTAAACACTCCAGGTTGTTTTCTACAACACCTCGTGAGTACATCCATGCCCCCATGCATAGGTTTGACAGGGGTTTAGGTAAAATACAGCACCAATTTTAGAACTTACAAAAAATAGAACGGTGAAATGTAAAAATCTGACAAAGTAAAAGTAAAAAACCAAACAAACTCAGTCACAGTAAACGGAACCAACCCCCCCCCCCAGAAAAAAAAACCACAACGGCAAATGTAAAGAAAAAAAAATTGGACCAGTGTGTGATACCGCTTGAAGCAGTCCCCAATGCAGAGTCCAGGCTGTCCAGGGCAATCAGGACAGTAAAAGGTGGTGTCCTTTCTCTGCCCCCTCTTGGTATAGACTGCATTTTTTTGAGGATTCTTTTTGTGGCAGTAGGGGGGATATTGAAAAAAAAAAACGGGTAGCCCCAACTCTGCTCTCTCCCATCACCGCCCAGGGAGCAGGCGCGTCTTGGTACAAAATCCCTGAAATGATCTGGAACTGAAACTTTAAAAAATTCAGTTTCATTCCGGGGTTTGCTTTTTTGAACAACAAAAAGTGTTGTGGGTTACAATCTGCATTAACACCTAGATTACGAGTTTTGCATTAGAGGCTGTGCGGTGCTAACGAGCAGTTTTCCCTCACCGCTCACTTACCTACAGCGCTGGTATTACAAATTTTCAGAAACCCGTCGTTAAAAGACTAGAAGTGAGCATTGAGCAAAATTTTGCTGATTACCGCACTCCAATACCAGCGCTGCTTAAGTCAGTGGTGAGCTGGTGTAACGTGCTCATGCACAATTTCCCTATAGGAATCAATGGGGAGAGCCGGCTGAGAAAAAGTCTAACACCTGCAAAAAAGCAGCGTAAAACTCCTTAACGCAGCCCCATTGATTCCTATGGGGAAATAAAAGTTTTGTCTACACCTAACACCCTAACATGAACCCCGAGTCTAAACATCCCTAATCTTACACTTATTAACCCTAATCCCCAACATCGCCAACACCTACATTATAATTATTAACCCCTAATCTGCCTCTCCGGACACGGCCGCCACCTACATTATACTTATGAACCCCTAATCTGCTGCCCCCAACATCGCTGACACCTACATTATATTTATTAACCCCTAATCTGCTGCCCCAATGTCGCTGCCACCTACCTACACTTATTAACCCTTAATCTGCTGCCCCCAACGTCGCCGCCACTATAATAAACATATTAACCCCTAAACCACTGCACTCCTGCCTCGCAAACATTAGTTAAATATTATTAACCCCTAATCTGCCGGCCCTAACATCGCAGCCACTTACCTACATTTATTAACCCCTAATCTGCCGCCCCCAATGTCTCCGCCACTATATTAAAGTTATTAACCTCTAAACCTAAGTCTAACCCTAAACCTAACACCCCCTAACTTAAATATAATTTAAATAAATCTAAATAAATATTAATATCATTAACTAAATTATTCCTATTTAAAACTAAATACTTACCTATAAAATAAACTCTAAGCTAGCTAAAATATAACTAATAGTTACATTGAAGCTAGCTTAGGTTTTATTTTTATTTTACAGGCAAGTTTGTATTTATTTTAACTAGGTATAATAGTTATTAAATAGTTATTAACTATTTAATAACTACCTAGCTAAAATAAAGACAAATTTACCTGTAAAATAAAACCTAACCTATGTTACACTAACACCTAATACTACACTATAATTAAATAAATTACATAAATTAAAAACAATTAAATAAATTAAGTTAAATTATCTAAAGTACAAAAAAATCAAACACTAAATTACAGAAAATAATAAACAAATTACAGAAATTTAAACTAATTACACCTAATCTAATAGCCCTATCAATATAAAAAAGCCCTCCCCCCCCCAAAAAAAAACTCCCTAGCCTAAACTAAACTACCAATAGCCATTAAAAAGGCCTTTTGCGGGGCATTGCCCCAAAAGTAATCAGATCTTTTACCTGTAAAAAAAAAATACAAACAACCCCCCCAACAGTAAAACCCACCACCCACACAACCAACCCCCCAAATAAAATACTATCTAAAAAAACCTAATCTCCCCATTGCCCTGAAAAGGGCATTTGGATGGGCATTGCCCTTAAAAGGGCAGTTAGCTCTTTTGCCGCCCAAAGTCCCTAATCTAAAAAATAAAACCCACCCAATACACCCTTAAAAAAACCTAACACTAACCCCCTGAAGATCGACTTACCGGGAGACGTCTTCATCCTGCTGGGCGAAGTGGTCCAATAGACGGGCAGAAGTCTTCATCCAAGCCGGGCAGAAGTGGTCCTCCAGACGGGCAGAAGTCTTCATCCAGACGGCATCTTCTATCTTCATCCATCCGGCGCGGAGCGGGTCCATCTTCAAGACTTCCGACGTGGAGCATCCTCTTCATCCGACGACTAACACAGAATGAAGGTACCTTTAAGTGACATCATCCAAGATGGCGTCCCTCAGATTCCGATTGGCTGATAGAATTCTATCAGCCAATCGGAATTAAGGTAGAAATAATCCTATTGGCTGATGCAATCAGCCAATAGAATTGAGCTTGCATTCTTTTGGCTGATTGGATTAGCCAATAGGATTGAACTTCAATCCTATTGGCTGATTGCATCAGCCAATAGGATTTTTTCTACCTTAATTCCGATTGGCTGATAGAATTCTATCAGCCAATCAGAATCTAAGGGACGCCATCTTGAATTACGTCACTTAAAGGTACCTTTATTCTGTGTTAGTTGTTGGATGAAGAGGATGCTCTGCATCAAATGTCTTGAAGATGGACCCACTCCGCACCGGATGGATGAAGATAGAAGATGCCGTCTGGATGAAGACTTCTGCCCGTCTAGAGGACCACTTCTGCCCGGCTTGGATGAAGACTTCTGCCTGTCTGGAGGACCATTTTGCCCAGCTTGGATGAAGACGTCTCCCGGTAAGTCGATCTTCAGGGGGTTAGTGTTAGGTTTTTTTAAGGGTGTATTGGGTGGGTTTTATTTTTAGGTTAGGGACTTTGGGCGGCAAAAGAGCTAACTGCCCTTTTAAGGGCAATGCCCATCCAAATCCTCATCGGATGAAGATAGAAGATGCCGCTTGGAAGATGATGGTTGCCAGTCCAGATCTACTCTTCTTCCCGTATAGGATAAAGACTTTGGAGCCTCTTCTGGACCTCTTCAGCCACCGGATGATGGATCGCCAGCCCCCGCTTGGGTTGGATGAAGATTTTGGAGCCAGGACCGATCGGTGAATCTGGTATGGTGAAGACAAGGTAGGATGATCTTCAGGGGCTTAGTGTTAGGTTTATTTAAGGGGGGTTTGGGTTAGATTAGGGGTATGTGGGTGGTGGGTTGTAATGTTGGGGGGGGGGTATTGTATGTTTTTTTTTTACAGGCAAAAGAGCTGAACTTCTTGGGGCATGCCCCGCAAAGGGCCATGTTCAGGGCTGGTAAGGTAAAAGAGCTTTGAACTTTAGTAATTTAGAATAGGGTAGGGCATTTTTTTATTTTGGGGGGCTTTGTTATTTTATTAGGGGGCTTAGAGTAGGTGTAATTAGTTTAAAATTGTAGTAAGATTTTTCTTATGTTTGTAAATATTTTTTTATTTTTTGTAACTTAGTTCTTTTTTATTTTTTGTACTTTAGTTAGTTTATTTCATTGTAGTTATTTGTAGATATTGTATTTAATTAATGTATTGATAGTGTAGTGTTAGGTTTAATTGTAGATAATTGTAGATATTGCATTTAATTAATTTAATGATAGTGTAGTGTTAGGTTTAATTATAACTTAGGTTAGGATTTATTTTACAGGTAATTTTGTTATTATTTTAACTATTTTAGCTATTAAATAGTTCTTAACTATTTAATAGCTATTGTACCTGGTTAAAATAAATACAAAGTTACCTGTAAAATAAATATTAATCCTAAAATAGCTATAATATAATTTTAATTTATATTGTAGCTATATTAGGATTTATTTAACAGGTAAGTATTTAGCTTTAAATAGGAATAATTTATTTAAGAAGAGTTAATTAATTTCGTTAGATTTAAATTATATTTAACTTAGGGGGGTGTTAGTGTTAGGGTTAGACTTAGCTTTAGGGGTTAATACATTTATTAGAATAGCGGTGAGCTCCGGTCGGCAGATTAGGGGTTAATAATTGAAGTTAGGTGTCGGCGATGTCAGGGAGGGCAGATTAGGGGTTAATACTATTTATTATAGGGTTAGTGAGGCGGATTAGGGGTTAATAACTTTATAATAATAGCGGTGCGGTCCGCTCGGCAGATTAGGGGTTAATAAGTGTAGGCAGGTGGAGGCGACGTTGAGGGGGGCAGATTAGGGGTTAATAAATATAATATAGGGGTCGGCGGTGTTAGGGGCAGCAGATTAGGGGTACATAAGGATAACTTAAGTAGCGGCGCTTTGCGGTCGGCAGATTAGGAGTTAATTATTGTAGGTAGCTGGCGGCGACGTTGTGGGGGGCAGGTTAGGGGTTAATAAATATAATATAGGGGTCGGCGGTGTTAGGGGCAGCAGATTAGGGGTACATAAGGATAACGTAGGTGGCTGTCGGCAGATTAGGGGTTAAAAAAATTTAATCGAGTGGCGGCGATGTGAGGGGGCCTCGGTTTAGGGGTACATAGGTAGTTTATGGGTGTTAGTGTACTTTAGAGTACAGTAGTTAAGAGCTTTATGAACCGGCGTTAGCCCAGAAAGCTCTTAACTACTGACTTTTTTCTGTGGCTGGAGTTTTGTCGTTCTAACGCTCACTTCAGACACGACTCTAAATACCGGAGTTAGAAAAATCCCATTGAAAAGATAGGATACGCAATTGACGTAAGGGGATCTGCGATATGGAAAAGTTGCGGTTGAAAAGTGAGCGTTAGACCCTTTTTTGAGTGACTCCAAATACCGGAGGTAGCCTAAAACCAGCGTTAGGAGCCTCTAACGCTGGTTTTCATGGCTACCGCCAAACTCCAAATCTAGGCCTTAGAGTTTATTTTATAGGTAAGTATTTAGTTTTAAATAGGAATAATTTAGTTAATGATAGGAATTTTTAGTTAGATTTCTTTTAATTATATTTAAGTTAGGGGGTGTTAGGGTTAGACTTAGATTTAGGGGTTAATAATAATAGTGTCGACGTTGGGGGCGGCAGATTAGGGGTTAATAAATGTAAGTAGGTGGCGGGATGTTAGGGACGGCAGATTAGGGGTTAATAATATTTAACTAGTGTTTGTGAGGCGGGAGTGCAGAGGTTTAGGGGTTAATATATTTATTATAGTGGCGGCGATGTCCGGTTCGGCAGATTAGGGGTTAACATTTTTCTTTTAGTGTTTGCGATGTGGGAGGGCCTCGGTTTAGGGGTTAATATGTAGTTTATGGGTGTTAGTGTACTTTTTAGCACTTTAGTTAAGAGTTTTATGCTATGGTTTTGTAGTGTAAAACTCTTTAACTACTGACTTTAAAATGCGGTACCAGTCTTGACAGGAGAGGGTCTACCGCTCACTTTTTGGCAGACTCGTAATACCGGCGCTATGCAAATCCCATTGAAAAAAGAGGATATGCAATTTACGTAAGTGGATTTGTGGTATTGCCAAGTCTGGCCAAAAAAGTGAGCGGTACACCTGTACCTGCAAGACTCGTAATACCAATAAAAAGCAGGACCGGCTAACGCTGCTTTTTAACGCAAAACTCGTAATCTAGCCATAAGTAAATTGAAACCTTTTTGTATCAGGCCCTTGCCTTCCACATAATTAGGTAGGGCTGCAGCGGCTGATCTGCCAGATCAACCTCACCCATATGTCGGTTATAAGCCTTGATACACACTGGTTTCTTTGTGCTCTCAGCTTTGCCATGTACAGAGACCTCCGCAGTCCTCTCATTGTGGATGATGGTAAGAAGGTAAACATCCTTCTTGTCTCTTCTTGTGTACTTCTTGTACTTAACTGCCAACAGCTTCTCTTGGCGCAGAGCTGAGGTCTCTCCCCTTTGTAGCCGGGTGGGTAAGTCTTACTGTATCAGAACTTTGTGACACTTAGCTGCTTTTTTGGGGGACATAAATGGGTATACTCTGGCTGTTGTTGCTGAAGTGTATGAGATGTAGAATCATTTCATACCTGCTCCAGTAGGAGGGGATGGAGGGTTTCTTTATGATGTGCATCAGCATAGTCAATGCCCAGAATTTTTTTTATTCTGGCATTTTGATGGGGGCCCATTGCTGCTTTGCCAAAAAGAGTCAGGCTTTGCAGCACGGAACTGATGGGCATATGAATTAGTTTGGGCGACAATGTTCCCCAATACATCATCGCCCAGAAACACCTCCATAAATCTTTGGGGGCTAAGGATGCCAGGATTTGCAGTGAAGGGTGGGATATCTGGCCTCTGGCAATGAGGCGCTACCCACTCCTCAGCTGCAATGCCAGCTGGAGCAACACGTCTCCTTCAATCAGGAGGGCTAGAAGCCACAGATGCATCGCTATTAGTTGACACTGTATCTAGTGATGTATCTAAGCACCTGGCAGGCTCACTATTATGATCTGTGTTAGACATAGAGGCATCTGACTCTGATGCAAGGATGGCATACGCCTCCTCAGCCCAATGGGGCCTATCTATCAAGCTCCAAATGGAGCTTGAGGGCCCGTGTTTCTTGCGAGTCTTCTTGGTGGGTGTAGGGTGTTAGAAAAAAAAGTCACTGCCTTTATATTGTGGTCTATGGGAACTGTGTGTTCCCAGTAAATATATATGTATATGCTTATTCACAAATATATGTATGTTTTAATATGTGTATATACACATATTAACACATAAATATATATGTATATCATTTTACACATACTTCATATATTTAAAACGATGCTGCCATAGCTGCACTACTTACCCCTTCACTGCCGAGGTTCTGATGCTGTCTCTGATGGCCTCAGAACAAGGCTACAATTGGAGCCTGTGGAAGCACAAATAAGCGTGCGCTGGTAATACAAAATGGAGCACAAATATTGTTTCAGTGAAAGCAATATATAGTGTTCCACTTATAATTTGGCCTTAAAGGTTTACTGGCAGACAAGCTGTTAGTGAAGGCAGTATTATTTCACTGCTACCCAAAGTGGCCTGGAGAACACTACACTAGGGGTATAATTTGAGGCTGATTCTGAACCATCAACAGAGTAGGCCTCCAATGCTCCAGAAAATGATAACACACAATAAATATCTAAATCTATACTGATGAGAGAACAGAGGGGCGTTTCATGTGCATATCAGTATATCTTGTCAAAAAAGCAACAATGCAAGCAGAAGAAATGGGTACTCACATTTAGCTAAAGCACACTTCTTATGTGCTTGTAGACACAGGCTGATAGATTAAGGTGTATCAGCTCACCTATCTCCAGCAAACTGGAACGTTTCACAGGTTTATCACTGGACCAAAGCATATAGTTGTCAGGGTTTTTTCAATGCTTTGTTTGCCATGTGCTGCTGGCAGCCATTTTGCTTACCTTTTCTTGCTGAATCTGGTGCAGAGTGTGTGATGCTGCTCATTTCCTGCACACCCTCTTATGGCCAGACTGTTGTACATCATCCGTGTAAGACAGGTTGCAGTCTCAGAATTGTGATGTCATTATTTATTATATAAAGGGCCTCTGTTCAGTATGCTTTGCCCTTGCATTGTCTTAGACCTGTTTGTGAGTTCCTGTGTATTACCTGGCTTTCTGACGTCCCTCCTGGTTCCTGACTCGGCTCGTCTGACTACTCGCTTTGGCTCCTGACTCAGCTTGTCTGATTACCAGCTCTGGCTTTGACTCCTGGCTTGTTATTTGACTTGTGGACTTTTTATTATTTCTTTGTTATTAATAAAGGTGTGATTATTTTTTCACTTCTCGTCTCAGTCTGATTCCTGGCATGCTGACAAGGGCCATGAATCCTGATGATGCTAATAATCCACCATTACCTACTATCATTTCCAGGATGGATGAACAGGATCACCGCTTGGATACATTTGCACTAGCCCTGCAAACCCTGCTGACTCACACTGCACATTTGGACCAGAGTGTCCCACATGGCTGTTCCTGTTTCTGCTGCTGCACCTAGTCCTACCAGGAGCATGTCCGGTTCTGCACTTCTACCTCAACGATATGGAGGTTATCCTATTCAGTACATTTTGAACTAGGTTGGCATTTACTTTGAGATGTTACCTCAGGCGTTTCCCTCTGACAGAACTAAGGTGGGATTTCTCATCTCGTTACTCTCTGACACAGCTCTTGCCTGGGCTAATCCCTTGTGGGAGACTAATAAACCTGTGATTTGAAATTACCCTGAATTTGTGGCCTCCTTTTGAAGGGTATTTGATGTTCCCGCTCATTCCTCCTCTGCTGCTAAACAACTCATGTCCATTCAGCATGGTATGAGATCTGTTGCTCAGTATGCCATTGAGTTCTGTACGCTTGCTGCAGAGGTAGGTTGGAACAATGAAGCCCTTGTTGCCGCCTTCTTTCATGGGCTCTCTGATGCGATTAAAGACGAAGTTGCTGCCAGAGATTTAACAGAGGATCTCGAGGCATTGGTGTCTATTTTGATCCTATTTGACATAAGACTCTGAGAGAGGCCCTCTTTCAAGGAGCGCTTGCGAAAACCTCCTGTTCTGTTGTCTCCTACATGTTCGTTCCCACCCATGCCTCCCTCTCCTCCCATGTCTCCTGGTCCTGAGTCACCAGGTACTGCTGATCCGATGCAGTTGGGATTCACGCATCTCTCCGGGGCGGAGAGAGCCTTTAGGAGGAGGGAGGGGCCCTGCCTCTATTGTGGGTTACAGGGCCACCTTTTAAAGTTTTGTCCTACATGGCAGCCATTTTGCTGGCAGCCATTTTGCTTACCTTTTCTTGCTGAATCTGGTGCAGAGTGTGTGATTCTGCTCATTTCCTGCATGCCCTCTTAATTCCAGACTGTTGTTGTAATGTCTCTATCATAGCCTGTCATAAATGACATCATGGCTCCTCCTCCTATTTTTCAGCCTATTTAAACATCACATCTCAAGCTATCATTGCTTGATTATTTTGTTCACATAGTGTGAAGTTGTTACTGCTCCTGCTCACTCTAGAACAACTTCCTGTGAATACTGTCTGTTTTCAGTTCAAGTCAAGCCTCTGTCGTATCAGGATCTCTTCACTAACTGAAGTTGCTTTTCCCTTCACTATAATCCAGCTCACAGATCCTCTGCATGCCTCCTCTCACAGCTGATCATCACTGAATCTCCTGCTAATTAGAAGCATTCTCTCTCTAACGTCAATCTGGATCCTTTCTGTGTAAAGCTCTCACAGCAGCTGTTTGTTACCTGCTTTTTCATGGACTGCAACTAACCACAAGTATTTTCATTTCACACAATGAACTGTGCTATTATTATTTGTCTTCATTGAATATCTTGCTACTAATTAATTGTTGCAAACTGAAGATAAATGTTGTTACTCATTCAAACTACACCGTTTATCATTTCAACCTTAAGAAAAGGAACTGTATATATTTCTCTAACTAAAGCAATTGTTTAATCATTTCTAAACTAACCTACTTGGGAACTTTTTGCACAACCTGGATTGTGATATCTTTTCCTGTACATATTTGCCTTTTTATTACAATAATCTTTGGACTGCATCATTTTTACAGCAAGATTAATGTTAAATAAATTACTAACGGCTAGATTACGAGTTTTGCGTTCGAGGCTATGCGGTGCTAACGAGCAGTTTTCTCTCACCGCTCACTTACATGCAGTGCTGGTATTACGGGTTTTTACAAACCCGGCGTTAAAAGGCAAGAAGTGAGCGTTGAGCAAAATGTTGATCATTACAGCACTCCAATACCAGCGCTGCTTAAGTCAGCGGTGAGCTGGTCGTGTTACGGTACCAACAGTGTACCAAGGGTTAGTACCAGGGAACAATGTCCTGCATAGGGAATCAGCAATTCACAACCCAGCCAGTTTCAGGTTTAAAACAGAATGTCATTTATTAAAGGCTATGCCTAGTATTTATGCAGGTCTGACCCCGCCCCCCCAGATGGGGGTTGAAAGACTGTTGTACATTACATGGAGGGAACAAGCCCTTTGACATGATACAATAGAATTATTTTACTTAAACACTTCAACCACAAGACACTCTTGGCTCTTCTTATCACTTAGGCGTTTTCTCTCTGAGGGTGATCAAACAATGGAATTCTTATCACTAACTAAATTATGGTTGGAGCCAGCAACCTGTGTTTAGAAAATAGTTTCTTAAAGCTAAACACAGTTAACTCCTTCAGTCCTGACAGAAGGGTCTGTCACAGGTCGTACGTGCACAATTTCCCCATAGGAATCAACGGGGAGAGCCGGCTGAGAAAAAGTCTAACACCTGAAAAAAAGCAGCATAAAACTCAGTAATGCAGCCCCATTGATTCCTATGGGGAAATAAAATGTATGTGTACACCTAACACCCTAACATGAACCACGAATTTAAACACCCTTAACCTTACCCTTATTAACCCCTAATCTGCCGCCCCCGACATTGTCGACACATACAATATATTTATTTACCCCTAATCTGCCGCTCCGGACATCGCCGCCACCTACATTATACTTATGAACCCCTAATCTGCTGCCCCTAACATCACCGTAACCTAACTACACTTATTAACCCCTAATCTGCTGCCCCAACATCGCCGCCACTATAATAAACATATTAACCCCTAAACCACCACACTCCTGCCTCGCAAACATTAGTTAAATATTATTAACCCCTAATCTGCCGGCCCTAACATCGCCGCCACCTACCTACATTTATTAACCCCTAATCTGCCGCCCCCAACATTGCAGCCACTATATTAAATGTATTAACCCCTAAACCTAAGTCTAACCCTAACACCCCCTAACTTAATTAGAATTAAAATAAAATGAATAAATAAAAATTACTATCATTACCTAAATAATTCCTATTTAAAACTAAATACTTACCTATAAAATAAACCCTAAGATAGCTACAATATAACTAATAGTTACATTGTAGCTAGCTTAGGGTTAGTTTTTCTTTTATAGGCAAGTGAGTATTTATTTTAACTAGGTAGAATAGTTACTAAATAGTTATTAACTATTTAATAACTACCTAGCTAAAATAAATACCTGTAAAATAAAACCTAACCTAAGTTACAATAACACCTACACTATAATTAAATAAATTTACTAAATTAACAACAATTAAATAAATTAAATTAGCTAAAGTACAAAAAAAAAACACACTAAATTACAGAAAAAAATAAACAAATTACAAGATATTTAAACTAATTACACCTAATCTAATAGCCCTATCAAAATAAAAAAAGCCCCCCCCAAAATAAAAAAAACCTACCGTAAACTAAACTGCCAATAGCCCTTAAAAGGGACTTTTGCAGGGAATTGCCCCAAAGTAATCAGCTCTTTTACCTGTAAAAAAAAATTACAAACAACCACCCCAACAGTAAAACCCACCACCCACACAAATAACCCACCAAATAAAATCCTATCTAAAAAAAACCTAAGCTCCCCATTGCCTTGAAAAGGGCATTTGGATGGGCATTGCCCTTAAAAGGGCAGTTAGCTATTTTGCGGCCCAAACCCTATTCTAAAAAATAAAACTCACCCAATACACCCTTAAAAAAAACCTAACACTAACCCCCTGAAGATTGACTTACTGTTCTAAAGACCGGACATCCATCTTCAAGGAAGCAGCAGAAGTCTTCATCCAACCGGGCCGAAGTCTTCAACGAAGCCAGGAGAAGTCTTCATCCAAGCCGGGTGAAGTGGTCCTCCAGATGTGCAGAAGTCTTCATCCAGACGGCATCTTCTATCTTCATCCATCCGATGCGGAGCGGCTCTATCTTTAAGACATCCGACGCGGAGCATCCTCTTAAAATGAAGTCTTCTTACTGAATGACTGTTCCTTTAAGTGACGTCATCCAAGATGGCGTCCCATAGATTCTGATTGGCTGATAGAATTCTATCAGCCAATCAGAATTAAGGTAGAAAAAATCCTATTGGCTGATGCAATTAACCAATAGGATTGAGCTTGCATTCTATTGGATGTTCACATAGTGTGAAGTTGTTACTGCTCCTGCTCACTCTAGAACAACTTCCTGTGAATACTGTCTGTTTTCAGTTCAAGTCAAGCCTCTGTCGTATCAGGATCTCTTCACTAACTGAAGTTGCTTTTCCCTTCACTATAATCCAGCTCACAGATCCTCTGCATGCCTCCTCTCACAGCTGATCATCACTGAATCTCCTGCTAATTAGAAGCATTCTCTCTCTAACGTCAATCTGGATCCTTTCTGTGTAAAGCTCTCACAGCAGCTGTTTGTTACCTGCTTTTTCATGGACTGCAACTAACCACAAGTATTTTCATTTCACACAATGAACTGTGCTATTATTATTTGCCTTCACTGAATATCTTGCTACTAATTAATTGTTGCAAACTGAAGATAAATTTTGTTACTCATTCAAACTACACCGTTTATCATTTCAACCTTAAGAAAAGGAACTGTATATATTTCTCTAACTAAAGCAATTGTTTAATCATTTCTAAACTAACCTACTTGGGAACTTTTTGCACAACCTGGATTGTGATATCTTTTCCTGTACATATTTGCCTTTTTATTACAATAATCTTTGGACTGCATCATTTTTACAGCAAGATTAATGTTAAATAAATTACTAACGGCTAGATTACGAGTTTTGCGTTTGAGGCTATGCGGTGCTAACGAGCAGTTTTCTCTCACTGCTCACTTACATGCAGTGCTGGTATTACGGGTTTTTACAAACCCGGCGTTAAAAGGCAAGAAGTGAGCGTTGAGCAAAATGTTGCTCATTACAGCACTCCAATACCAGCGCTGCTTAAGTCAGCGGTGAGCTGGTCGTACGTGCCCGATTTCCCCATAGGAATCAACGGGGAGAGCCGGCTGAGAAAAAGTCTAACACCTGAAAAAAAGCAGCGTAAAACTCAGTAATGCAGCCCCATTGATTCCTATGGGGAAATAAAATGTATGTGTACACCTAACACCCTAACATGAACCACGAATTTAAACACCCTTAACCTTACACTTATTAACCCCTAATCTGCCGCCCCCGACATTGTCGACACATACAATATATTTATTAACCCCTAATCTGCCGCTCCGGACATTGCCGCCACCTACATTATACTTATGAACCCCTAATCTGCTGCCCCTAACATCACCGTAACCTAACTACACTTATTAACCCCTAATCTGCTGCCCCAACATCGCCGCCACTATAATAAACATATTAACCCCTAAACCACCACACTCCTGCCTCGCAAACATTAGTTAAAGGGACACTGTACTCAAATTTTTTCTTTTGTGATTCAGATTGAGCATGAAATTTTAAGCAACTTTCTAATTTACTCCTATTATCAAATTTTCTTCATTCTCTTGGTATCTTTATTTGAAATGCAAGAATGTAAGTTTAGATGCCGGCCCATTTTTTGTGAACAACCTGGGTTGTCCTTGCTGATTGGTGGATAAATTCATCCACCAATCTAAAACTGCTGTCCAGAGTACTGAACCCAAAAAAAGCTTAGATGCCTTCTTTTTCAAATAAAGATAACAAGAGAACGAAGAAAAATTGATAATAGGAGTAAATTAGAAAGTTGCTTAAAATTGCATGCTCAATCTGAATCACAAAATAAAAAATTTGAGTACAGTGTCCCTTTAAATATTATTAACCCCTAATCTGCCGGCCCTAACATCGCCGTGACCTACCTACATTTATTAACCCCTAATCTGCCGCCCCCAACATTGCAGCCACTATATAAATTGTATTAACCCCTAAACCTAAGTCTAACCCTAACACCCCCTAACTTAATTAGAATTAAAATAAAATGAATAAATAAAAATTACTATCATTACCTAAATAATTCCTATTTAAAACTAAATACTTACCTATAAAATAAACCCTAAGATAGCTACAATATAACTAATAGTTACATTGTAGCTAGCTTAGGGTTTGTTTTTCTTTTACAGGCAAGTGAGTATTTATTTGACTAGGTAGAATAGTTACTAAATAGTTATTAACTATTTAATAACTACCTAGCTAAAATAAATACCTGTAAAATAAAACCTAACCTAAGTTACAATAACACCTACACTATAATTAAATAAATTTACTAAATTAACAACAATTAAATAAATTAAATTAGCTAAAGTACAAAAAAAAAACCACACTAAATTACAGAAAAAAATAAGCAAATTACAAGATATTTAAACTAATTACACCTAATCTAATAGCCCTATCAAAATAAAAAAGCCCCCCCCAAAATAAAAAAACCCTACCCTAAACTAAACTGCCAATAGCCCTTAAAAGGGACTTTTGCAGGGAATTGCCCCAAAGTAATCAGCTCTTTTACCTGTAAAAAATTTTTTACAAACAACCACCCCAACAGTAAAACCCACCACCCACACAAATAACCCACCAAATAAAATCCTATCTAAAAAAAACCTAAGCTCCCCATTGCCTTGAAAAGGGCATTTGGATGGGCATTGCCCTTAAAAGGGCAGTTAGCTATTTTGCGGCCCAAACCCTATTCTAAAAAATAAAACTCACCCAATACACCCTTAAAAAAAACCTAACACTAACCCCCTGAAGATTGACTTACTGTTCTAAAGACCGGACATCCATCTTCAAGGAAGCAGCAGAAGTCTTCATCCAACCGGGCCGAAGTCTTCAACAAAGCCAGGAGAAGTCTTCATCCAAGCCGGGTGAAGTGGTCCTCCAGATGTGCAGAAGTCTTCATCCAGACGGCATCTTCTATCTTCATCCATCCGATGCGGAGCGGCTCTATCTTTAAGACATCCGACGCGGAGCATCCTCTTAAAATGAAGTCTTCTTACTGAATGACTGTTCCTTTAAGTGACGTCATCCAAGATGGCGTCCCATAGATTCTGATTGGCTGATAGAATTCTATCAGCCAATCAGAATTAAGGTAGAAAAAATCCTATTGGCTGATGCAATTAACCAATAGGATTGAGCTTGCATTCTATTGGATGTTCCAATCAGCCAACAGAATGTGAGATCAATCCTATTGGCTGATTGGATCAGGAGGACCACTTCAGCCCGGTTGGATGAAGACTTCTGCCGCTTCCTTGAGGATGGATGTCCGGTCTTCAGAACTGTAAGTCGATCTTCAGGGGATTAGTGTTAGGTTTTTTTAAGGGTGTATTGGGTGGGTTTTATTTTTTAGATTAGGGTTTGGTCTGCAAAAGAGCTAACTGCCCTTTTCAGGGCAATGGGGAGCTTAGGTTTTTTTAGATAGTATTTTATTTTGTGGGTTGTTTGTGTGGGTGGTGGGTTTTACTGTTGGGGGGGTTGTTTGTATTTTTTTTTTTACAGGTAAAAGAGCTGATTAATTTGGGGCAATGCCCCACAAAAGGCCCTTTTAAGGGCTATTGATAGTTTAGGCTAGGGTTTTTTTTTTTGGGGGGGGGTTATTTTAATAGGGCTATTAGATTAGGTGTAATTAGTTTAAATATCTTGTAATTTGTTTATTATTTTCTGTAATTTAGTGTTTGGTTTTTTTGCACTTCAGCTTATTTAATTTAATTTATTTAATTGTTGTTAATTTAGTAAATTTATTTAATTATAGTGTAGTGTTAGGTGTTATTGTAACTTAGGTTAGGTTTTATTTTACAGGTACTTTTGTATTTATTTTAGCTAGGTAGTTATTAAATTGTTAATAACTATTTATTAACTATTCTACCTAGTTAAAATAAATACAAACTTGCCTGTAAAATAAAAATAAACCCTAAGATAGCTACAATGTAACTATTAGTTATATTGTAGCTAGCTTAGGGTTTATTTTACGGGTAAGTATTTAGTTTTAAATAGGAATTATTTAGGTAATGATAGGAATTTTTAGTTATATTTATTTAAATTATATTTCAATTAGGGGGTCTTAGGGTTAGGGTTAGACTTAGGTTTAGGGGTTAATACATTTAGTATAGTGGTGGCGATGTTGGGAGCGGCGTATTAGGGGTTAATAAATGTAGGTAGGTGGCGGCGATGTTAGGGACGGCAGATTAGGGGTTAATAATATTTAACTAATGTTTGCGAGGCAGGAGTGTGGCGGTTTATGGGTTAATATGTTTATTATAGTGGCAGCGACGTTGGGGGCGGCAGATTAGGGGTTAATAAGTGTAGGTGGCAGCGACATTGGGGGCGGCAGATTAGGGGTTAATAAATATAATGTAGGTGTCGGCGATGTTGGGGGCAGCAGATTAGAGGTTCATAAATATAATGTAGGTGGCGGCGGTGTCCGGAGCGGCAGATTAGGGGTTAAAAAATGTATTTTAATGTTTGCGATATGGGTGGGCCTCGATTTAGGGGTTAATAGGTAGTTTATGGGTGTTAGTGTACTTTTTAGCACTTTAGTTATGAGTTTTATGTTACGGCGTTGTACCATAAAACTCTTAACTACTGACTTTTAAATGCGTTAGGGATCTTGGAGGTAGAGGGTGTACTGCTCACTTTTTGGCCTCCCAGGACAGACTCATAATACCGGTGCTATGGAAGTCCCATAGAAAAAAGACTTTACGAAGTTTATGTAAGTCATTTTGCGGTAAGGCCAAAGAAGTGTGCGGTACACCTATACCTGCAAGACTCGTAATACCAGCGGGCATAAAAAAGCAGCGTTAGGACCTCTTAACGCTGCTTTTTTACCTTAACGCACAACTCGTAATCTAGCCGTCTGTAATTTACTTATCCTGCTTTTCAGTTTAATCAGGATAATCTCATTCCGTAGCTGTTCTCAGGTGTTGCTGGAAACTGAGATAAATTCTGTATTAACTGCAATATTAATTAACCCACTGATTCATAATTAATCTCTGGGTATCAAATATTGCTACAAAACCCATATTTGTATTTACTAAAATCAAACTCTTACAGTTGTGCATCCTCTGTGTGAGACAGGTTGCAGTCTCAGAATTGTGATGTCATCATTTTTTATTTAAAGAGCCTCTGTTCGGTTTGCTTTGCCCTTGCGTTGTCTCAGACCTGTTTGTGAGTTCCTGTGTATTACCTGGCTGTCTGACGTCCCTCCTGGTTTCTGACTCGGCTCGTCTGACTACTCGCTTTGGCTCCTGACTCGGCTCGTCTGACTACCAGCTCTGGCTTTGACTCCTGGCTTGTTATTTGACTTGTGGACTTTTTATTATTTCTTTGTTATTAATAAAGGTGTGATTATTTTCGCACTTCTCGTCTCAGTCTGATTCCTGGCACCCTGACAATAGTGCTGTATGGATCACACTTTGACCACAGTATGCTTAAGATGGTAAACGTGTTTTAATAAATAATAGATTATAGGGGCATCGCAGTGCTCCCTTTATTGATGCAACACATTTCTCAGCCTTTAACAAACAGCCTTTTCCTCAGGCATATTGTGGTCAAAGTGTGATCCATACAGCACTATTTGCTTTGGTCCAGTGATAAACATATGAAACGGTCCAGTTTGCTGGAGATAGGTGAGTTGAAACACTTCAATCTATCAGCCTGTGTCTACAAGCACATAAGTGTGCTTCAGCTAAATATGAATACCCATTTCTTCTGCTTGCATTGTTGCTTTTTTGACAAAATATACTGATATGCACATGAGGTGTCCCTCTATTCTCTCATCACTATAGATCTGTGCCACCTGAAGTGTGAGGAGGAGAGCAGCCGGAATTTTACAACAAAGGAAACCAAATATTGGGACATTTCTTTGATAAGTTTGATGTTACACTGCACCTATCTCAATTGTTTGGATTTTGCAATTATTGTATTTGATTTTTGTATTATTATTATTCACTATATTATTGTATTAGAGTGCCCCCTATCAGCTATTTTTTTGGTTGGCTTTGTTTATTTAAATATCTAAATCTATGCTGCCAAGTATGATAAAGAGGATCCATTTAGTTACATGCATGTCAAATACAGGCAATTTTAAGCAGACAAAGCAAAGTTGCTACATAGCCTATCATGGTCACCACTTAGAACTGCCCCCTAAGGCAAGATTACAAGTGGAGTATTATTTAATGCTCCTGCTCAAACGTTAATTGCGCTAGAAGGACGGTTTTTGTGTTTATTGGGTTGCACTCATATTAACCTGCTTTCGCTCACACTAACCTGACGAGCGCAAAAAGCCCAAGTTAGAATATTCATTCCCCCATAGAAGCCAATGGAGAAAAAAGTGGAAAACACCCAAATGCTGGAAACCTGATCGCATATTCCCATGTGCGCTAACCCAACATGAAAATATTAATATTTCAGATTTCAATGTTCTTCACATAACAGAATGATACAAAACCCAAAATATAAACCTGTCTAAATCACAAACAAAAATAAGTACTCAATACAATCAGCATGAATGTGCATAATATATATATATATATATATATATATATATATATATATATATATATATATATATGTGTGTAAATATTATATGCACTGTATATATACAGTGGGGCAAAAAAGTATTTAGTCAGCCACCAATTGTGCAAGTTCTCTCACTTAAGAAGATGAGAGAGGCCTGTAATTTTCATCATAGATATACCTCAACTATGAGAGACAAAATGTGGAAACAAATCCAGACAATCACATTGTCTGATATGGAAAGAATTTATTTGCATATTATGGTGGAAAATAAGTATTTGGCCACCTACAAACAAGCAAGATTTCTGGCTCTCACAGACCTGTATCTTCTTCTTTAAGAGGCTCCTCTGTCCTCGTATTGTATTGTACCTGTATTAATGGCACCTGTTTGAACTTGTTATCAGTATAAAAAACACCTCTCCACAACCTCAAACAGTCACACTCCAAACTCCACTATGGTGAAGACCAAAGAGCTGTCGAAGGACACCAGAAACAAAATTGTAGACCTGCACCAGGCTGGGAAGACTGAATCTGCAATAGGCAAGCAGCTTGGTGTGAAGAAATCAACTGTGGGAGCAATAATTAGAAAATGGAAGACATACAAGACCACTGATAATCTCCCTCGATCTGGGGCTCCACGCAAGATCTCACCCTGTGGGGTCAAAATGATCACAAGAATGGTGAGCAAACATCCCAGAACCACATGGGGGGGCCTAGTGAATGACCTGCAGAGAGCTGGGACAAACGTAACAAAGGCTACCATCAGTAACGCACTACGCGGCCAGAGACTTAGATCCTGCAGTGCAAGACGTGTCCCCCTGCTTAAGCCAGTACATGTCCCGGCCCATCTGAAGTATGCTAGAGAGCATTTGGATGATCCAGAAGCGGATTGGGAGAATGTCATATGGTCAGATGAAACCAAAGTTGAACTGTTTGGTAGAAACACTCATCGTGTTTGGAGGAGAGAGAATGCTAAGTTGCAACCAAAGAACACCATACCTACTGTGAAGCATGGGGGTGGCAACATCATGCTTTGGGGCTGCTTCTCTGCAAAGGGAACAGGACAACTGATCCGTGTACATAAAGGAATGAATGGGGCCATGTATCGTGAGATTTTGAGTGCAAACCTCCTTCCATCAGCAAGGGCATTGAAGATGAAACATGGCTGGGTCTTTCAGCATGATAATGATCCCAAACACACCACCCGGGCAACAAAGGAGTGGCTTCGTAAGAAGCATTTCAAGGTCCTGGAGTGGCCTAGCCAGTCTCAAGATCTCAACCCCATAGAAAACCTTTGGAGGGAGTTGAAAGTCCGTGTTGCCCAGCAACAGCCCCAAAACATCACTGCTCTAGAGGAGATCTGCTTGCAGGAATGGGTCGACATACCAACAACAGAGTGTGACCTCTGTTATTGCCAACAAAGGATATATAACAAAGTATTGAGATGAACTTTTGATATTGACCAAATACTTATTTTCCACCATAATTTGCTAATAAATTATTTCCAAATAATGTGATTGTCTGGATTTGTTTCCACATTTTGTCTCTCATAGTTGAGGTATACGTATGAATCATTGTTCCCCCCCCCCCGGGGTGTTCAACCATTTCTCTTAAACGTCACACGTTGGTTATGTGCAAGCACTAAACTTAATATTTCCTATTGAGTCCAGATGCGCGGTCACGCAGTGCGCATGCTCTATAGTGCTCTCTTTGGCAATATAGGAAAACACATCGATCGGATCCAAGTAAGTTGCCTCAGAGCTGGATTCATTCATTTATTAGTGTAGATTAGCTCATGCGCAGAAAAAGTTTTTATCGTGAGCGTGCTTCAAAGGTACGTATAGTGCGGGTGGGACCGCTCTATACGTCAAACAGTGCTGAACTAGGAATTGGCATCTGGGAGGAGTCTCAACGCAAACAGGGTAAAAATATTTTCTATATATTTCAGAAAACTTTTTTGGATATTAAAATTTACTTTGCGGTTACACTAGGACAAAGTACATAAATACTTAGGAGGCTTCAAAACATTGCAAGTTAACATTCACTTTAACAAATGTGTACAATCACTAGGCTTTAATTTAAGAGGTCATCCAAAGCAAAAGATTCTGCCAACACAGACCGTTACTAAAAACAATCACAGAGATAACAAGTTATGCACTAAACCCGGTGCGTAAATAACGCTACAAATTTAGCGGTACCACACTTTCCATAGCGTTGCCATTACAAGTTACGGAAAAACCTTCTTGTTGTGAGATATTGTGCGATAAGCTCCATACCGCACAAAAGCCAAGTACTGACTTGATGTGCTCGTGCATGTTTTCCCCCATGTGCTCAATGGAGAAAAGGTGTTAGAAAAAAACTAACAACTGTGGTTGCAGAATGACGATCGCTATAAGGCAATCCCCATTGATGTCTATGGGGACAAGAAAGTTATGTAAAAACCTAACACCTTAACATAAACCCATAGTCTAAATATCCCTAATTTCGCCGCCCCCGACATCACCGACACTAAATAAAGTTATTAACCCCTAATACGCCACCCCCAACATCACTGACACTAAATAAAGTTATTAACCCCTAATCTGCCGACCCCTGACATCGCCGACACTAAATAAAGCTAAATACCCCTAAACTGCCACCCCCGCATCGCAAACACCTAAATAAACGTATTAACCCCTAAACCGCCAACTCCCACATCACAACTACTATAATAAACCTATTAACACCTAAACCACTGACTCCCCACATAGCTATTAAGGAAATAAAGCTCTTAACCACTAAACCGCCGCAGACCCCCACATCGCTACTAATTAGATCAATCTACTAACTCCTAAACTGCCAACCCCCCACATCACAACTACTATAATAAACCTATTAACCCCTAAACTGACTGCCCAAAAACATTGTGACACACTAAATTAAACTTATAGCCCCTAAACCTAAAACCCGCTAACTTTAAATTAAACTTACAATATAACTACCTTAAAATAAATATAAACTTACCTGTGAAATAAAAAAAAAAACTAAGATTAAACTATAAATAAATCTAACATAACTATTTTAAAAAACTAAAATAAACTAAAAATAAAAAACCTAAATTAAAAAATCCTAACACTACGAAAAAATAAAAAAACTAACATTACAAAAAAAAAAATTACGAAAAATAAAAAAAATCTAAGATAAATGTACACCAGGAAAGCCAGGGGAAGTAGGGGTTGCAGGGGGGTCTTAAACAAATAATAATAAACTGAATTATCCAAAATAATAAAAAATTAAACCTAATCTAATACCCCTATAAAAACAAAAAAGCCACCCCAAAATAAAAACACCCCCTAATCTAACAATAAACTACCAATAGCCCTTAAAAGGGCATTTTGTAGGGCATTACCCTAACTTAAACAGCTCTTTTACGTAAAAAAATTACACACTAACAGTAAATCCCCGCCACCCAAACAAACCCCCAAAATAAAAGGGAAATCAGCTCTTTAGTGCCCATTAAAAAATAAAAAAATCCCTAATCTAAAAAAAAACGCATTTGTCTTGGAATTAACCTTAAAATGGCAATCAGCTCTTTATTGCCCATTAAAAAATAAAATCCCTAATCTAAAAAAAAAAACTATGTCTAACCCCAAAATACGTCACCATTCCTGCTTTCCCTCCGGATGAAAAAAGATGTCCCTGCACTGGATAAAGATGAAGCTGCCTGGAAAAAGACCTTCACAGCCAGACTTCAGGAATGGTGAGTACGTATTTTGGGGTTAGAGTTAGGTTTTTTTTTTAGATTATGGATTTTATTTTTTAATGGGCACTATAAAGCTGATTGCCCTTTTAAGGTCAATTCCCAGACAAATGCCCCTTTAGGGGCAATGTGTAGCTTAGGTTTTTATAGAGTTAGGTTTTTATATATATATATATATATATATATATATATATATATATATATATATATATATATATATATATATATATATATATATATATCTATATACTGTATCTATACCTATATATATATATATATATATATATATATATATATAGATGATTATATATAGGTATAGATATATGCAGATACATATAGTAATATCTATTTATAAATACTTAGAACATATGCTGCTATGTGCAGAACATTGGTATGTCAAATATTTACAGTAAATATACACTGTAACACTTTATCAAATATGAACAACCTATCAATTGGCTAGATTACGAGTTTTGCGGTATGGGTGAAAAAGCAGCGTTAAGGCTCTTTTTCACTACCGCTGGTATTACGAGTCTTGCAGGTACAACTGTACCGCACACTTTTTTGGCCGTAACGCAATGTAATTACCGCAGCTTTAAAAAAGTCCTTTTTCAATGGGACTTCCACAGCGCGGTGTTACAAGTCTGCCTGGGAGGCCAAAAAGTGAGCGGCACAGCCAATACCGTCAAGATCCATAACGTAAACTGAAAGTCAGTAGTTATGGGTTTTACGCTACAAAGCCGTAACATAAAACTCATAACTAAACTGCTTAAAAGTATACTAAAATCCATAAACTACCTAAACCCTAAACTTAGGCCCTCCCGCATCGCAAACACTAAAATAAAAATATTAACCCCTAATCTGCTGCTCCGGACATCGCCGCCACTATAATAAACATATTAACCCCTAAACCGCTGCACTCCCGCCTCGCAAACACTAGTTAAATATTATTAATCCCTAATCTGCTGTCCCTAACATCGCTGCAACCTACATTACAGTTATTAACCCCTAATCTGCCGCCCCCAATGTTGCCGCCACTATATTAAACTTATTAACCCCCTAAACCTAACCCTAAGTCTAACCCTAGCACCCACTAACTTTAATATAATTCAAATAAATCTAATTAAAAATTCATATCATTAACTAGATAATTCCTATTTAAAACTAAATACTTACCTGTAAAATAAACCCTAAACTAGCTACAATATAACTAATAGTTACATTGTAGCTATCTTAGGTTTTATTTTTATTTTACAGGCAAGTTTGTATTTATTTTAACTATTTACTAACTACCTAGCTAAAATAAATACAAAGTTACCTGTAAAATAAAACCTAACCTGTCTTACACTAACACCTAACCTTACAGTACAATTAAATACATTTAGATTTATTTATTTAGATTTAGAGTTTGGCGTTAGCCGTCAAAACCAGCGTTAGGGGCTCCTAACGCTGGCTTTGGGCTATCGCTGGTATTTAGAGTCAGTCAGGAAAGGGTCTAACTCTCACTTTGCAGCCGCGACTTTTCCATACCGCAGATCCCCCTACGTCAATTGCGTATCCTATCTTTTCAATGGGATCTTTCTAACGCTGGTATTTAGAGTCTTGGCTGAAGTGAGCGTTAGAAATCTAACGACAAGACTCCAGCCGCAGCAAAAAGTCAGGAGTTAAGAGCTTTCTGGGCTAACGCCGGTTCTTAAAGCTCTTAACTACTGTGCTCTAAAGTACACTAACACCCATAAACTACCTATGTACCCCTAAACCGAGGCCCCCCCCACATCGCCGCCACTCTAATAAAAATTTTAACCCCTAATCTGCTGACCACACACCGCTGCCACCTACATTATCCCGCTTGATAGAAGACTTCAGCCCGATGATGGACCTCTTCAGTGCCCGCTTGGATCAAGACTTCAGCCGGATGATGGACCTCTTCAGCCCGATGATGGACTTCTTCAGTCCCCGCTTGGGCTTGGATGAAGACTTCGGAGGCTCCTCAGGACCGATCGGTGATACCCGGCGTGGTGAAGATAAGGTAGGGATATCTTCAGGGGCTTAGTGTTAGGTTTATTTAAGGGGGGTTTGGGTTAGATTAGGGGTATGTGGGTGGTGGGTTGTAATGTTAGGGGGGGGTATTGTATG
This sequence comes from Bombina bombina, assembly GCF_027579735.1. Lineage (NCBI taxonomy): Eukaryota > Metazoa > Chordata > Amphibia > Anura > Bombinatoridae > Bombina > Bombina bombina. The sequence continues at coordinate 500,950,112 of NC_069500.1, forward strand.
TTTTTTTTTCAGGCAAAAGAGCAGAATTATTTGGGGCATGCCCCGCAAAAGGCCCTTTTAAGGGCTGGTAAGGTAAAAGAGCTTTTCTATTTTTATTTTATTTTGGGGGGCTTTGTTATTTTATTAGGGGGCTTAGAGTAGGTGTAATTAGCTTAAAATTGTTGTAATCTTTTTCTAATGTTTGTAAATTATTTTTTTATTTTTTGTAATTTAGTTCTTTTTTATTTTTTGTACTTTAGTTAGTTTATTTAATTGTATTTATTTGTATTTAATTGTAGGTATTTTATGTAATTAATTTATTGATAGTGTAGTGTTAGGTTTAATTGTAGATTATTTTAGGTATTTTATTTAATTAATTTATTGATAGTGTAGTGTTAGGTTTAATTGTAACTTAGGTTAGGATTTATTTTACAGGTAATTTTGTAATTATTTTAACTAGGCAGCTATTAAATAGTTATTAACTATTTAATAGCTATTGTACCTGGTTAAAATAAATACAAAGTTACCTGTAAAATAAATATAAATCCTAAAATAGCTACAAAATAACTATAATTTATATTGTAGCTATATTGGGGTTTATTTTACAGGTAAGTATTTAGCTTTAAATAGGAATAATTTATTTAATAAGAGTTTATTTAAATTATATTTAATTTAGGGGGGTGTTAGGGCTAGGGTTAGACTTAGCTTTAGGGGTTAATAAATTTATTAGAGTAGCGGTGGGGTCCGGTCAGCAGATTAGGGGTTAATACTTGAAGTTAGGTGTCGGCGATGTTAGGGAGGGCAGATTAGGGGTTAATACTATTTATTATAGGGTTATTGAGGCGGAAGTGAGGCAGATTAGGGGTTAATAACTTTATTATAGTAGCAGTGAGGTCCGGTCGGCAGATTAGGGGTTAAGAAGTGTAGGTAGGTAGCAGCGACGTTGGGGGTGGCAGATTAGGGGTTAATAAATATAATATAGGGGTCGGCGGTGTTAGTGGCAGCAGATTAGGGGTACATAGGGATAAAGTAGGTGGCGGCGGTGTACGGAGGGGCAGATTAGGGGTTAAAAAAATATGCAGGGGTCAGCGATAGCGGGTGCGGCAGATTAGGGGTTAATAAGTGTAAGGTTAGGGGTGTTTAGACTCGGGGTACATGTTAGGGTGTTAGGTGCAGACTTAGGAAGTATTTCCCCATAGGAAACAATGGGGCTGCGTTAGGAGCTGAACGCTGCTTTTTTGCAGGTGTTAGGTTTTTTTTCAGCTCAAACGGCCCCATTGTTTCCTATGGGGGAATCGTGCATGAGCACGTTTTTGAAGCTGGCCGCGTCCGTAAGCACCGCTGGTATTGAGAGTTGCAGTGGCGGTAAATTATGCTCTACGCTCCCTTTTTGGAGCCTAACGCAGCCCTTCTGTGAACTCTCAATACCAGCGGTATTTAAAAGGTGCGGGGGAAAAAAAAACAGCGTTAGCTACGTGGGTAGTTACCGACAAAACTCTAAATCTATCCGTTAATTAATTAAATACAATTAACTAAATTACAAAAAAAAACACTAAATTTCACAAAATAAAAAATAAATAAATGATCAGATATTTAAACTAATTACACCTAATCTAATAGCCCTATCAAAATAAAAAAGCCCACCCCCCCAAATAAAAAGAACCCTAACCTAAACTAAACTGCCAATAGCCTTAAAAGGTCCTTTTGTGGGGCATTGCCCCAAAGAAATCAGATCTTTTACCTGTAAAAAAAATTCCAAACAACCCCTAACAGTAAAACCCACCACCCACACAACCAACTCCCCAAATAAAATCCTAATCTAAAAATCCTAAACTCCCCATTGCCCTGAAAAGGGCATTTGTATGGGCATTGCCCTTAAAAGGACATTTATCTCTTTTTCAAGTGCCCAAACCCTAATCTAAAAATAAAACCCATCCAATAAACCCTTAAAAATACCTAGCACTAACCCCCGAAGATCCACTTACAGTTTTGAAGACCGGACATCCATCCTCAACGAAGCCGGGAGAAGTCTTCATCCAAGTGGCAAGAAGTCTTCAACGAAGCTGGGAGAAGTCTTCATCCAAGCCGGCAGAAGTGGTCCTTCAGACGGGCAGAAGTCTTCATCCAGACGGCATCTTCTATCTTCATCCATCCTGCGCGGAGTGGCTCCATCTTCAAGACATCTGGCGTTGAGCATCCTCTTCTTACGGCCACAATTCCAGAATGAAGGTTCCTTTAAGTGACGTCATCCAAGATGGCGTCCCTTGAATTCCGATTGGCTGATAAAATTCTATCAGCCAATCGGAATTAAAGGTGAAAAAATCCTATTGGCTGATGCAATCAGCCAATAGGATTGAGCTTCAATCCTATTGGCTGATCCAATCAGCCAATAGGATTGAGCTCACATTCTATTGGCTATTCCAATCTAATTCTATCAGTCAATCGGAATTCAAGGGACGCCATCTTGGATGACATCATTTAAAGGAGAAATCATTGTTCAAGAAGACGTCGATTGAAGAGGATGCTCCGCGCTGGATGTCTTGAAGATGGAGCTGCTCCATTCTGGATGGATGAAGATAGAAGATGCCATCTGGATGAAGACTTCTGCCCATCTGGAGGACCACTTCTGCCAGCTTGGATGAAGACTTCTTCTGGCTTTGTTAAGGATTTCTTGCCGCTTGGATGAAGACTTCTCCCGGCTTCGTTGATGATGGATGTCCGGTCTTCAAAACTGTAAGTGGATCTTTGGGGGTTAGTGTTAGGTTTTTTTAAGGGTTTATTGGGTGGGTTTTATTTTTAGATTAGGGTTTGGGCACTTGAAAAAGAGCTAAATGCCATTTTAAGGTCAATGCCCATCCAAATGCACTTTTCAGGGCAATGGGGTTCTTAGGTTTTTTAGTTAGGATTTTATTTGGGGGGTTGGTTGTGTGGGTGGTGGATTTTACTGTTGGGGGGTTGTTTGTATTTTTTTTTACAGGTAAAAGAGCTGATTTCTTTAGAGCAATTCCCCCGCAAAAGGCCCTTTTAAGGGCTATTGGTAGTTTAGTTTAGCCTAGTTTTTTTTTTATTTTGGGGTGACTTTTTTATTTTGATAGGGCTATTAGATTAGGTGTAATTAGTTTAAATATCTGATAATTTCTTTTTTTATTTTGTTTATTTTTTGTTGTTTTTTTGTAATTTAGTTAATTGTATTTAATTTATGTAATTTATTTAATTGTAGTGTAAGGTTAGGTGTTAGTGTAAGGCAGGTTAGGTTTTATTTTACAGGTAAATTTGTATTTATTTTAGTTAATAACTATTTAGTAACTATTCTACCTAGTTAAAATAAATACAAACTTGCCTGTGAAATAAAAATAAAACCTAAGCTAGCTACAATGTAACTATTAGTTATATTGTAGCTAGCTTAGGGTTTATTTTATAGGTAAATAAATATTAGGAATTATTTAGGTAATGATAGTAGGTTTTATTTAGATTTATTTTAATTATATTTAAGTTAGGGGGTGTTAGGGTTAGACAGGTTTAGGGGTTAATAAATTTAGTTATAGTGGCGGCGACATTGGGGGCGGCAGATTAGGGGTTAATAAATATAGGTAGGTGGCAGCGATGTTAGGGGCGGCAGATTAGGGTTAATAATATTTAACTAGTGTTTGTGATGCGGGAGTATGGCGGTTAAGGGGTTAATATGTTTATTATAGTGGCGACGATGTCTGGAGCGGCAGATTAGGGGTTAATAAGTATAATGTAGGTGTCGGCGATGTCTGGGCGGAAGATTAGGAGTTAATAAGTGTAAGGTTAGTGGTGTTTAGACTCAGGGTTCATGTTAGGGTGTTACGTGTAAACATAAATTTGGTTTCCCTATAGGTATCAATGGGGCTATGTTACGGAGCTTTACGCTGCTTTTTTGCAGGTGTTAGACTTTTTTTCAGCCGACTCTCCCCATTGATGTCTATGGGGAAATCATGCACAAGCACGTAAAACCAGCTCAACGCGGCTTTCAGCAGTGCTGGTATTGGAGTGCGGTATGGAGCTTAATTTTACTTTACGCTCACTTTTTGCCTGATAACGCCAGGTTTTTGTAAACCTGTAATACCAGCGCTGTAGGGAAGTTAGCGGTGCAATAACTTGCAAATTGTTACTGAGCAGCTCTTACCGCAAAAATCGTAATCTAGCCGAAAACGTTTTTACATGTTTTCATCTACTTAACTGAAAAGGGCTCCAATGCAGGTAAATATATATATATATATATATATATATATATATATATATATATATATGTATTGTATTTATGTGTTTATATGTGTAGATATGTCTGTAAATACATACAGTATATACACATATAAATACATAAATACATATGTACACATACATACATCTTTAGACAAATATTTTTTTTTAAATTTTTTTTATCAGATAGTGTTATTATAAGTGTAACTATACTTTGTAATGTATTTTTATATGTTTTGTGACACTTTTATATTTCGCAAAACAGTTAACCAGACCTTTGAGGACACAGTAATCATTCTAGCATAAATTGCGATTGCACTCAAGCGACCATGTTTACTTTCAAATCGATTCAAATACGAGCAATAAGCCCCACATGCACAAAATCCTGCTTAAACCCCTTATAGTTTGTAAGCAAATGTTTGCGCTCCACTCATAATCTGGCCCTAAAAGTTTGTAACTTAGTTTAACTTTGATTCTCATTTAGTATACATTACTTTTATGGCTATTAAATAAGTATATTGTAAATTTTGAGCAAACTTTACCAGCATACAATTGATGAGATTAATTAATGAGACCTGCAGTTGTAAAATGTATAGAGTATAAAATGAACCTTTGAGAGAACATCATATGTTATGGATACCAAGCTGCCAAGGCAACCCCCACCCCCATACTTCCTGGCTCACTCCTTTTTACATTTGGCCCTGCCATAGCTTATACAATTTCCCAGACTCTTCCTATTGCTTGTTTTGTGGGTTGTTCATACCTTTATGGAAGAGCTAATCTCTGACTGCCTAAACCCTCTCCGGCTGGCCAGGCTCTTGGAACTGCCGGTCGGCCGCATCACCCCAGACACCAGCTAACCTACACCCCAGATCGCTCCAGTGGCCCTTTGTCCCAGAGCTCCACTCTTTTGGGGATTGGTACCCCCTAGAGAGGGCAAGAGCTGGGGTGATTGCCGGAAGGGAGCCCCATTGGGAACTTGGGGTTTCAGATCCCCCTACAACCCCTACTTCCCCTGACTTTCCTGGTGTACGTTTGATCACCCGCAGCTCCGGCCCCCAGCATCGAATCGTGTTGCTTTTTGGACTGTGGCATTTGGGGACCTATGACTCTATGGGACTCTATGTGACTATGGACTCTATGGGGGGCGCCAGCCTGTCTGGAGGGGCCGGAATGGCTGGAGATCTGGGGGTCAGATAAGACCATTATCAAGATGAGCTGGGTGTATATAAGTGTGTCTGTTTCACAATAAAGAAGTTCTTGTTCCACCTCAATACTGGTTCTGTCTGGTTATTTGGGTGGGCTCTGGCTATAATCACTTCTATCCGCTCTATAGCTGCAAGTTAAAGGGACAGGAAGGACCCTCTTGGTGGAGCTACACAGTCTGTGTAGCCGGAGTCCATCACATCATAAATGTCCAAGGAACACCGCTTTTTATTCTCTGAAATGGTGATGTTAATTTTATTTAATAAAAAATACAAATGCCTAGATTTAGAGTTTGGCGTTAGCCGTCAAAAGCAGGGTTAAGGGGTCCTAACGCTGCTTTTGGTCGCCCGCTGGTATTTAGAGTCTGGCAGGAAAGGGTCTAACGCTCACTTCCCTACAGCGATTCCAGGCTACCGCAGATCCCCTTACGCCAATTGCGTATCCTATCTTTTCAATGGGATCTGCCTAATGCCGGTATTTGGAGTCTTGGGAGAAGTGAGCGGTAGACCCTCTACTGACAAGACTCCTACCGACAAAAGAAGTCTGTAGTTAAGAGCTTTATGGGCTAACGCGGGAAAATAAAGCTCTTAACTACTGTGCTACAAAGTACACTAACACCCATAAACTACCTATGTACCCCTAAACCAAGGCCCCCCACATCGCCGCCATTATAATTACATTTTTTAACCCCTAATCTGCCGACCGGATACCACCTACATTATCCCTATGAACCCCTAATCTGCTGCCCCTAACACCGCCGACCCCTATATTATATTTATTAACCCCTAATCTGCCCCCCCCCAACGTCGCCGCTACCTAACTACACTTATTAACCCCTAATCTGCCAACCGGACCTCGCTGCAACTATAATAAATGTATTAACCCCTAAACCACCTCACTTCCGCCTCGCAAACACTATAATAAATTGCATTACCCCCTAATCTGCCCTCCCTAACATCACCGCCACTACCTACAATTATTAACCCCTAATCTCCCGTCCGCACCGTCGCCGCTACTATAATAAAGTTATAAACCCCTAAACCTAACTCTAACCCTAACCCTAACACCCCCCTAACATAAATATAATTTAAATTAAACAAAATAATATTCCTAAAATTAACTAAATTAATCCTATTTAAAACTAAATACTTACCTATAAAATAAACCCTAATATAGCTACAATATAACTAATAATTACATTGTAGCTATTTTAGGATTTATATTTATTTTACAGGCAACTTTGTATTTATTTTAACTAGGTACAATAGCTATTAAATAGTTAAGAACTATTTAATAGCTACCTAGTTAAAATAACTACAAAATTACCTGTAAAATAAATTCTACCCTAAGTTACAAATACACCTAATACTACACTATCAATAAATTAATTAAATACATTACCTACAATTACCTAAAATAAAATACAATAAAATAAACTATTCTATAATACAAAAACAAACAAACACTAAATTACAAAAAATAAAAAAGAATTACAAGCAGTTTAAACTAATTACACCTAATCTACGCCCCATATTAAAATAAAAAGCCCCCCAAAATAAAAAATTCCCTACCCTATTCTAAACTACCAAAGTAATCAGCTCTTTTACCAGCCCTTAAAAGGGCTTTTTGCGGGGCATTGACCCAAAGTAATCAGCTCTTTTACCTGAAAATAAAAATACAATACCCCCCCAACATTACAACCCACCACCCACATACCCCTACTCTAACCCACACAAACCCCCCTTAAATAAACCTATCGCTAACCCCCTGAAGATCATCCTACCTTGAGTCGTCTTCACTCAGCCGAACCAAATTCTTCATCCAAGGTGCGCAGAGGAGGTCCTTGATCCAGTAGAAGTCTTCATCCAAGCGGGACAAGAAGAGGTCCTCCATCCGGTAGAAGTGTTCATCCAGGCGGCGTCTTCAATCTTCATCCATCCGGAGTGGAGCCATCTTCAAAGGAGCCGACGTGGAGCCATCCTCTTCAACCGACGGACTAACGACGAATGAAGGTTCCTTTAAGGGACGTCATCCAAGATGGCGTCCCTTCAATTCTGATTGGCTGATAGAATTCTATCAGCCAATCAGAATTAAGGTAGAAAAAATCTGATTGGCTGATGCAATCAGCCAATCAGATTGAAGTTCAATCCGATTGGCTGATCCAATCAGCCAATCGTATTGAACTCGCATTCTATTGGCTGTTCTGATCACTTTGGGGCTGGTATGCCCTGCAAAAAGCCCTTTTAAGGGCTGGTAAAAGAGCTGATTACTTTGGTAGCTTAGAATAGGGTAGGGATTTTTTTATTTTGGGGGAATTTTTTATTTTATTAGGGGGCTTAGATTAGGTGTAATTAGTTTAAACTGCTTGTAATTCTTTTTTATTTTTTTGTAATTTAGTGTTTGTTTTTTGTATTATAGAATAGTTTATTTTATTGTATTTTATTTTAGGTAATTGTAGGTAATTTATTTAATTAATTTAATTATAGTGTAGTGTTAGGTTTCCTAACTGTAAGGTTAGGATTTATTTTACATGTAATTTTGTATTTATTTTAATTAGGTAGCTATTAAATAGTTATTAACTATTTAATAGTTATTGTACCTAGTTAAAATAAATACAAAGTTGCCTGTAAAATAAATATAAATCCTAAAATAGCTACAATGTAATTATTATTTATATTGTAGCTATATTAGGGTTTATTTTATAGGTAAGTATTTAGTTTTAAATAGGATTAATTTAGTTATTAATAGGAATATTATTTTGTTTCATTTAAATTATATTTATGTTAGGGGGGTGTTAGGGTTAGACTTAGGTTTAGGGGTTAATAAATTTATTATAGTAGTGGCGACGTTGGGGGCGGGAGATTAGGGGTTAATAATTGTAGGTAGGTGGCGGCGATGTTAGGGAGGGCAGATTAGAGGTTAATACTATTTATTATAGTGTTTGCGAGGCAGGAGTGCAGCAGTTTAGGGGTTAATACATTTATTATAGTGGCGGCGAGGTCCGGTCGGCAGATTAGGGGTTAATAAGTGTAGGTAAGGTAGCTGCGACGTTGGGGGGCAGATTAGGGGTTAATAAATATAATATAGGGTCGGCGGTGTTAGGGGCAGCAGATTAGGGGTTCATAGGGATAATGTAGATTGCGGCGGTGTCCGGAGGGGCAGATTAGGGGTTAATAGTATAATGCAGGTGTCAGCGATAGCGGGGACGGCAGATTAGAGGTTAATAAGTGTAAGGTTAGGGGTGTTTAGACTCGGGGTACATGTTAGGGTGTTAGGTGCAGACTTAGAGAGTGTTTCCCCATAGGAAACAATAGGGCTGCGTTAGGAGCTGAACGCTGCTTTTTTGCAGGTGTTAGGTTTTTTTTCAGCCCAAAATGCCCCATTGTTTCCTATGGGGATATCGTGCACGAGCACATTTTTACAGCTTACCGCTACCGTAAGCAACGCTGGTATTGAGGGTTGAAGTGGAGCTAAATTAGGCTCAACGCACCCTTTTTTTAGCCTAACCCAGCCCCTCAGACAACTCTAAATACCAGCGTTGTTGGAAAGGTGCGTTGGGAAAAAAAGCAGCGTTAGCTACGCGGGTCTTTACCGACAAAAATCTAGCCGAAAGTGTGTAAAAGGTACATAGAGATTTATGTAGTATAATCCTAATTTATATTCCTAAATTGATAAAGTTAAACAATTTTCTAGATTCCCTCATAAACTCATTTATGAAACTAATGTCTTTGCTGGAAATATCTGCCTTAACATCACAATTCAAAAATTCATAAATATTTGTAATCTCTCCTAATCTTAGATGTGAGCTATGAGATCAGCCCTATCATAATCAATAGAGCTACATCGTGTAACCATAAACTTCACAACTCATAGCATTACAGAACTGCTTTAAAAACATTACTAAATAATTTTAAAGAAAAAAAACTCACATAAAACAGCCCACTTAAACATATGCAAAAAAAAAAAATGAAAACAGTTAAAAAGAAAAAGAAAATCTTTGAAATAGTGAGGTTCAAACATGAAACTAGATGCTTCCCAAGACAATAGTCTTCATGCTTCAACAAGGTATAGGTGATTAAAACTTCACCATGCCTCTAGAATGTCTTTGAACACACAAGGTAAGCCCCTTGTTCACCTATATAACATTTCTGAAATACATATCCAGCAAAGCTATACTCAAAGAATGCAGACATGCAAATATTTTACAAAAATTTGCATAACCCATTTAGTAATGTTGTTTATTAATTACTAGTCCTAAAGCCAGTGTAAATGGGCCATTTTTTGCAGTATAGCAGGCTCACCGCTTGCTCTCTCCCCCCTCTCTTTTGCTCTCTCATTCTCTCCCCCTCTCTTTTGCGCTCTCTCTCTGCCCCTCTCTTTTGCGCTCTCTCTCTCCCCCTCTCTTTTGCTCTCTCTCCCCCTATTTTGCTCTCTCTATCCCCCCTCTCTTTTGCTCTCTCTCTCCCCCCTCTCTTTTGCTCTCTCTCTCCCCCCCCTCACTTTCGCTCTCTCTCTCCCTCCTCTTTTGCTCTCTTTTTGTCTCTCTCTCCCTTTTGTTTGCTCTCTCTCTCCCCCCTCTCTTTTGCTCTCTCTCTCCCCATCTCTCTATCTCCGCTTCTCTTTTGCGTGCTCTCTCTCCACCTCTCTTTTGCTCTCTCCCCCCTCTCTTTTGCTCTCTATCTCCCCCCTTTCTCTTGCTTTCTCTCCCCCTCTCTTTTGCTCTCTCTCTTTACTCCTCTCTTGCTTTCTCTCTCCCCCCTCTCTTGTGCTCTCTCCCCCCTCTCTTTTGCTCTCTCTTCACCCTATATTTTGCTCTCTCTCTCCCCTCTCTCTTTTGATCTCCCTCTCTCCCCCTCTCTTTTGCGCTCTTTCTCCCCCTCTCTTTTGCTCTCTTTCTCTTTCCCCTCTCTTTTGTTCTTTCTCCCCCCTCCATTTTGCTCTCTCTCTCCCCTCTCTCTTTTGATCTCCCTCTCTCCCCCTCTCTTTTGCGCTCTTTTTCCACCTCTCTTTTGCTCTCTTTCTCTCTCCCCCTTCAATTTTGCTCTCTCTTTTCCACTCTTTTGCTCTATCCCCCTCTCTTTTGTTCTCTCCCCATCTCTTTTTCTCTCTCTCCCCCTCTCTTTTGCTCTCTCTTTTTCCCGCTCTCTTTTGCTCTCTCTCTCTCTCTCTCTCTCTCTCTCTCTCCACCTCTCATTTGCTCTCTCCCACCTCTCTTTTGCTCTCTCTCTCCCCCTCTATTTTGCACTCTCTCTCCCTCTCTTTTGCTCTCTCTCTCCCCCCCTCTCTCTTGCTCTCTCTCCCCCCTCTCTTTTGCTCTCTCTCTTTACTCCTCTCTTACCCCTCTTTTGTGCTCTCTTTCCCCTCTCTTTTGTTCTTTCCCCACCCTCCGTTTTGCTCTCTCTCTCCCCCTCTCTTTTGCTCTCTCTCGCTCCCCTCTCTCTTTTGCTCTCCCCCTCTCTTTTGCTCTCTCTCTCCCCTCTCTTTTGCTCTCTCTTGCTCCTCCGCTCTTTTGCTCTTTCTCTTCCCCCTCTCTTTTGCTCTCTCTCTCTTCCCCCTCTCTTTTGCTCTCTCTCTCTCCCTCTCTTTTGCTCTCTCTTTTCCACTCTTTTGTTCTATCCCCCTCTCTTTTGTTCTATCCCCCATCTCTTTTTCTCTCTCTCCCCATGTTGCTCTCTCTCTCCCCTCTCTCTTTTGATCTCCCTCTCTCCCCCTCTCATTTGCGCTCTCCCCCCTCTCTTTTGCTCTCTTTCCCCTCTCTTTTGTTCTCCCCCCCTCTGTTTTACTCTCTCTCCTCCCCTCTCTTTTGCTCTCTCTCTCTCTCTCTCTCCCCCCTCTCTTTTGCTCTCTCTCTCCACCTCTCTTTTGCTCTCTCCCAACCCTCTTTTGCTCTCTCTCTCTCTCCCCCTCTATTTTGCACTCTCTCCCTCTCTCTTTTGCTCTCTCTCTCCCCTCTCTCTTGCTCTCTATCCCCCCTCTCTTTTGCTCTTTCTTCCCCCTATATTTTGCTCTCTCTCTCCCCTCTCTCTTTTGCTCTCTTTCTCTTTCCCATCTCTGTTTTGCTATCTTCCTCCTCTCTTTTGCTCTCTTTCGCTCCCCTCTCTCTTTTGCTCTCCCCCTCTCTTTTTCTCTCTCTCCCCTCTCTTTTGCTCTCTCTTGCTCCTCCTCTCTTTTGCTCTTTCTCTTCCCCCTATCTTATGCTCTCTCTCTTCTCCCTCTCTTTTGCTCTCTCACTCTCCCTCTCTTTTGCTCTCTCTTTTCCACTCTTTTGCTCTATCCCCCTCTCTTTTGTTTTATCCCCCATCTCTTTTCTCTCTCTCCCCATGTTGCTCTCTCTCTCCCCTCTCTCTTTTGATCTCTCTCTCTCCCCCTCTTGTTTGCGCTCTCTCTCCCCCCTCTCTTTTGCTCTCTTTCCCCTCTCTTTTGTTCTCCCCCCTCTGTTTTGCTCTCTCTCTCTTCCCCCTCTCTTTTATTCTTTCTCCCCCCCCCTCTTTTATTCTTTCTCCCCCCTCTCTTTTGCTCTCTCTCCCCCCTCTCTTTTGCTTTCTCTCTCTCTCCACCTCTCTTTTGCTCTCTCCCAACTCTATTTTGCTCTCTCTCCCCCTCTATTTTGAACTCTCTCCCCCCTCTCTTTTGCTCTCTCCCCCCTCTCTCTTGCTCTCTCTCCCCCCTCTCTTTTGCTCTCTCTCTTTACTCCTCTCTTGCTTTCTCTCTTCCCCCTCTCTTGTGCTCTCTTCACCCTCTCTTTTGCTCTCTCTTCCCCCTATATTTAGCTCTCTCTCTCCCCTCTCTCTCTTTTGTTCTCTTTATCTTTCCCCTCTCTTTTGTTCTTTCTTCCCCCTCTGTTTTGCTCACTCCCCCCTCTCTTTTGCTCTCTCTCACTCCCATCTCTCTTTCGCTCTCCCCCCTCTCGTTTGCTCTCTCTCTACCCCTCTCTTTTTCTCTCTCTTGCTCCCCCTCTCTTTTGCTCTTTCTCTTCACCCCTCTTCTGCTCTCTCTCTTCGCCTTCTCTTTTGCTCTATCTCTCCCCCTCTCTTTTGCTCTCTTTTTTCCCCACTCTTTTTTGCTCTATCACCCTCTCTTTTGCTCTCTCTGCTCCTCTTTTTTGCTCTCTCTTTTTCCCCTCTCTTTTTCTCTCTTTCTCTCTCCCCCTTCAATGTTGCTCTCTCTTTTCCCCCTCTCTTTTGCGCTCTCTCTCCCCCTCTCTTTTGCTCTCTCTCCCCTCTCAGTCTCCCCCTCCCTCGCTCTCTCTCCCCATTCCCTCTCCCCTTCCCTCTATCTTTACCCCTCCCTCTCTCTTTTCCTCTATCTATTTCTCCCCCTCTCTATCTCCCCCTCTCTTGCTCTCTCTCTTCCCCCTTTATTTTGCTCTCTCTCTCCCCTTCTCTTTTGCTTGCTCTCTCTCTCCGCCTCTCTTTTGCTCTCTCCCCCCTCTCTTTGGCTCTCTCCCCCCCTCTCTCTTGCTCTCTCTCCCCCTCTTTTGCTCTCTCTCTTTCCCCCTCTCTTGCTTTCTCTCTTCCCCCTCTCTTGTGCTCTCCCTCCCTCTATTTTGCTCTCTACCCCTCTCTCTTTTGATCTCCCTCTCTCCCCCCTTCTTTTGCTTGCTCTCTCCCCCTCTCTTTTGCACTCTCCCACTTCCCCCTCTCTTTTGCTCACTCTCTCCCCCTGTCTTTTACTCTCTCTTGTCCTCCCTCTCTTTTCCTCCCCCCTCTCTTTTGCTCTCTCTCTCTCCCCCTTCTCTTTTGCTCTCTCTCGCTCTCCCCTCTCTTTTGCTCTCTCTCTCTTCCCCCTCTCTTGCTCTATCCCCCTATCTTTTGCTCTCTCTCCCCCTCTCTTTTGCTCTCTCTTTTTCCCATCTCTTTTTCTCTCTTTCTCTCTCCCCTTCAATTTTGCTCTCTAGTTCCCCCCTCTCTTTTGCTCTCTCTCTCTCTCTTTTGTGTGCTCTCTCTCCCACTCTCTTTTGCTTGCTCTCTCTCCACCTCTCTTTTGCTCTCTCCCCCCTCTCTTTGCCTCTCTCCCCCTCTCTCTTGCTCTCTCTCCCCCTCTTTTGCTCTCTCTCTTTCCCCCTCTCTTGCTTTCTCTCTTCCCCCTCTCTTGTGCTCTCCCCCCCTCTATTTTGCTCTCTCCCCCTCTCTCTTTTGATCTCCCTCTCTCCCCCCTTTATTTTGCTCGCTCTCTCCTCCCTCTCTTTTGCACTCTCTCTCTTCCCCCTCTCTTTTGCTCACTCTCTAACCCTCTCTTTTACTCTCTCTTGCCCCCCCTCTTTTGCTCCCCCCTCTCTTTTGCTCTCTCTCTCTCCCCCCCTTCTCTTTTGCTCTCTCTCTTCCCCCTCTCTTTTGCTCTCTCTCTCCCCCTCTCTTTTGCTCTCTCTTTTCCATTCTTTTGCTCTATCCCCCTCTATTTTGCTCTCTCCCCCACCTCTGTTTTCTCTCTCCCCCTCTCTTTTGCTCTTTCTTTTTCCCCATCTCTTTTGCTCTCTTTCTCTCTCCCCCTTTAATTTTGCTCTCTCTCCCCCCCTCTCTTTTGCTCTCTCTCTCTCTCCCCCTCTCTTTTGCTCTCTCTCCACCTCTCTTTTGCTCTCTCTCCCCTTTCTTTTGCTCTCTCTCACTCCCCTCTCTCTTTTGCTCTCCCCCTCTCTTTTGCTCTCTCTCTCCCCCTCTCATTTGCTCTCTCTTGCTCCTCCTCTCCTTTTCTCTTTCTCTTCCCCCTCTCTTTTGCTCTCTCTTTTTCCCCATCTCTTTTGCTCTCTTTCTTTCTCCCCCTTCAATTTTGCTCTCCCTTTTCCACTCTTTTGCTCTATCCCCCTCTCTTTTGTTCTCTCCCCATCTCTTTTTCTCTCTCTCCCCCTTCAATTTTGCTCTCTCATTCCACCCTCTCTTTTGCTCTCTCTCCCCCCTCTATTTTGCTCTCTCTCTCTCTCCCCCCTCTCTTTTGCTCTCTCTCTCTCTCTCTCTCCACCTCTCGTTTGCTCTCTCCCACCTCTCTTTTGCTCTCTCTCCCCCTCTATTTTGCACTCTCTCTCCCTCTCTTTTGCTCTCTCTCTCCCCCTCTCTCTTGCTCTCTCTCCCCCCTCTATTTTGCTCTCTCTCTTTACTCCTCTCTTACTCCTCTCTAGTGCTCTCTTTCTCTTTTCCCTCTCTTTTGTTCTTTCTCCCGCCCTCCATTTTGCTCTCTCTCTTCCCCCTCTCTTTTGCACTCTCGCGCTCCCCTCTCTCTTTTGCTCTCCCCCTCTCTTTTGCTCTCTCTCCCCTCTCTTTTGCTCTCTCTTGCTCCTCCGCTCTTTTGCTCTTTCTCTTCCCCCTCTCTTTTGCTCTCTCTCTTCCCCCTCTCTTTTGCTCTCTTTCTCCCTCTCTTTTGCTCTCTCTTTTCCACTCTTTTGTTCTATCCCCCTCTCTTTTGTTCTATTCCCCATCTCTTTTTCTCTCTCTCACCATGTTGCTCTCTCTCTCCCCTCTCTCTTTTGATCTCCCTCTCTCCCCCTCTCATTTGCGCTCTCCCCCCTCTCTTTTGCTCTCTTTCCCCTCTCTTTTGTTCTCCCCCCTCTGTTTTGCTCTCTCCTCCCCTCTCTTTTGCTCTCTCTCCCCTCTCTCTTTTGCTCTCTCTCTCCACCTCTCTTTTGCTCTATCCCAACTCTCTTTTGCTCTCTCTCCCCCTCTATTTTGCACTCTCTCCCCCTCTCTTTTGCTCTCTCTCTCTCCCCTCTCTCTTGCTCTCTATCCCCTCTCTCTTTTGCCCTTGCTTCCCCCTATATTTTGCTTTCTCTCTCCCCTCTCTCTTTTGCTCTCTTTCTCTTTCCACTCTCTTTTGTTCTTTCTCCCCCCTCTGTTTTGCTATCTTCCTCCTCTCTTTTGCTCTCTCTTGCTCTCCCCCTCTCTTTTGCTCTCCCCTCTCTTTTGCTCTCTCTTGCTCCTCCTCTCTTTTGCTCTTTCTCTTCCCCCTATCTTATGCTCTCTCACTCTCCCTCGCTTTTGCTCTCTCTTTTCCACTCTTTTGCTCTATCCCCCTCTCTTTTGTTTTATCCCCCATCTCTTTTTCTCTCTCTCCCCATGTTGATCTCTCTCTCCCTTCTCTCTTTTGATCTCTCCCCCTCTTGTTTGCGCTCTCTCTCCCCCCTCTCTTTTGATCTCTTTCCCCTCTCTTTTGTTCTCCCCCCTCTGTTTTGCTCTCTTTCATCCCCCTTTCTTTTATTCTTTCTCCCCCCCCTCTCTTTTGATCTCTCTCCCCCCCTCTCTTTTGCTTTCTCTCTCTCTCTCCACCTCTCTTTTGCTCTCTCCCAACTCTATTTTGCTCTCTCTCCCCCTCTATTTTGAACTCTCTCCCCCCTCTCTCTTGCTCTCTCTCCCCCCTCTCTTTTGCTCTCTCTTTTTACTCCTCTCTTGCTTTCTCTCTTCCCCCTCTCTTGTGCTCTCTCCATCCTCTCTTTTGCTCTCTCTTCCCCCTATATTTAGCTCTCTCTCTCCACTCTCTCTCTTTTGTTCTCTTTATCTTTCCCCTCTCTTTTGCTCTTTCTTCCCCCTCTGTTTTGCTCACTCCCCCCTCTCTTTTGCTCTCTCTCGCTCCCCTCTCTCTTTCGCTCTCCCCCCTCTCGTTTGCTCTCTCTCTCCCCCCTCTCTTTTGTTCTCTCTTGCTCCCCCTCTCTTTTGCTCTTTCTCTTCACCCCTCTTCTACTCTCTCTCTTCGCCTTCTCTTTTGCTCTTTCTCTCTCCCCCTCTCTTTTGCTCTCTTTTTTTCCCCACTCTTTTGCTCTATCACCCTCTCTTTTGCTCTCTCTGCTCCTCTTTTTTGCTCTCTCTTTTTCCCCTCTCTTTTTCTCTCTTTCTCTCTCCCCCTTCAATGTTGCTCTCTCTTTTTTACCCCCTCTCTTTTGCACTCTCTCTCCCCCTCTCTTTTGCTCTCTCTCTCCCCTCTCGGTCTCCCCCTCCCTCTCTCTCTCTCTCTCTCTCTCTCTCTCTCTCTCCCCATTCCCTCTCCCTTCCCTCTATTTTTACCCCTCACTCTCTCTCTCCCCCTATCTTTTTCTCCCCCTCTCTATCTCCCCCTCTCTCTATCTCCCCCTCTCTTGCTCTCTCTCTTCCCCCTTTATTTTGCTCTCTCTCTCCCCCTCTCTTTTGCTTGCTCTCTCTCTCCGCCTCTCTTTTGCTCTCTCCCCCCTCTCTTTGGCTCTCTCCCCCTCTCTCTTGCTCTCTCTCTTTCCCCCTCTCTTGCTTTCTCTCTTCCCCCTCTCTTGTGCTCTCCCTCCCTCTATTTTGCTGTCTCCCCCTCTCCCCCCTTTCTTTTGCTTGCTCTCTCCCCCCTCTCTTTTGCACTCTTTCTCTTCCCCCTCTCTTTTGCTCACTCTCTCC